>NC_086330.1:341469787-341762287 GCF_032445375.1 Bacillus rossius redtenbacheri | reverse complement strand
CCGGGGTCTCGGGCTCGAGTCCCGGTGTGGCTCCTAGTGGGAAAAGGCGGTTCTTGATACGTATTGTCCGGGTGGGCGCCAGACTAGCTCGGCTCTAGTCGTGAGTTTGGGGTCGTGGATGTATGTGCCCCTGCGTGGCCCACTAGGGCCGGCGGCGGTGTTGCGTGAGATGATGTTTAAATAAGAGACGTGGAGTTGAGGTGGTGGTGTCGTGCCTTTTATTCATAGGAGCGAGTCGTACACAATACAACACTCTACAGAGGTCCCGGGGGGGGGGGGGTTAACTCGTTATTCCGTGGCGCCATATTGTTTGTGTTCCGCGTTACGTGGGCCTCGGACGCTGTTACGTCTCATACGTCTCACTGGTTACGCGGGTAACGTAATTTCGTAACACAAAGGCGGGACACAAAAGTACACTGAATTAAGGGGGTGCGCACAAGTTACGTGGCACTCGTTACTCGGGTAACGTAAGTTAGTAATACAAAATACGGGACACAAAAATACACTGAATTAAGGGGGCGCGCACAAGTTACGTGGCACTCGTTACTCGGGTAACGTAAGTTAGTAATACAAAATACGGGACACAAAAATACACTGAATTAAGGGGGCGCGCACAAGTTACGTGGCACTCGTTACTCGGGTAACGTAAGTTAGTAATACAAAATACGGGACACAAAAATACACTGAGTTAAGGGGTGGGCGGTTGGAGACGGCCAATCCCGTATACGAATGTCTCTGCGCGGGTGTTGTGCCCACTGTGGTGAAACACGCACCGCAATTAAGTTTGTCCAAGCTCCCTTGCGGGTTTGTGGTCAGCGCCGTGCGCGTGACCTTAAGTAAAGTTCTGTGAGTTGCAGGAGGCGGCCCGTGCCGTATACTGAAGATCAACCCCGCTGGCCAAGTGTGGTGCGGGGTGTCTTTAAACTGATGCGGTCGGATTAGGTCCTGGACCGAAAAGGGGGACCGGGTACTCACGGAGAGGTTAAGTAAAAAAAGGGGTTCTGTTAATTAGTGACCATATTTACCGGACGTTACTTTCGATGAAGACAAAGGTTGTTGCCCCTCCGTGGGACGCAGGTCCGCCCCGGTCCGCGAGCTGTGCTGAACAGCCGAACTGGCATGGCGTCCGAGGGAGGCTCGGTCTCTCTTGCGCCAAGTTTGACCTCATTACGCTAGACTCTAAATGGGTGTATCTAGAGGAGACTTTATTGTCGCTAAAATCCTAATTTAATGTTCCAGGAGGAATGGGTACGGTTCTTCTCTTGTCTACTCAGGTTTTCGCGGGTTTGCCTTTAATCGCTGTTCGGCTTGCCTGACTCGGGTGGGCCATGGCCAGGGGTGTGTTCCGTTAGCAGGAGCGTATACTGGCAGGTGCAGGTCGGGCTCTGGGGTGGTCGTCGGCCGGACGACGTCAAGTTAACAGAGTTTCTGATCACGTATGAAGATAGTTTCTTTTGTGTTCGTACAAAAAATACCAACATTTAATTTTTACTATTATAGTACATTTTTATGAGCTTCTTCTCTTTATTTTAAGTACTTACTTTGCCATGTGTTGTCTGTTTATATATTTTGTACCAGATATCGATGATACTACACTCCCACTTAGTATATTGACGTCGTCCGACCGAAGGCCACCCTAAAGCCCGACCTGCAACCGCCAGTATTCACCCCGCTAACGGAACGCGCCCCTAGCCATGGCCCACCCGAGTCAGGCGAGCCACCAACAACTAAGGTAGAACCCGGCCTCCCCCAAATAAACAAACCGTCACTTCAATCAACCACGTATAAAAACAAACACTAATTATTAAACTATATTACGTAGTAATTTAAAGTCGATTGACAGAAGTGCGACGTAGGAGTGCCCGGGCACTCACGTGTGCAACTACATAAATACGCGTGTGAGTGTTCCCCTGGCGGCCTTCTGCCTGAATCAATCAATCAGACCTTATGACATAATTATTCAAACCTTGTGTTGCGTCATTAACCACACCAGAACAATCTGACAAGAAACGAACAGTCGCTGGTGTGACGTAAAAAATTCAAACACAATAATTCTTAAATATAATAACTTTCAATTCATAGAAGGGACAAATGACCTTAATTCAGCCTTTATAATTTATATAAGAATTTAACATCATTAAATTCTCTTATTAACTTATCAGATCAGAAATTAACGTAATGAGGTCAACCCTGGCACGAGGGCCACCGAGCCTCGGCCGGACGCCATGACATGACGCCAGTACAGCGCAACTCGTGGACCGGGGCGGACGCACATCCCACGGAGAGACATCATCCTTTGTCCACACCGAGTTCACTTCTGGTAACTATAGTCATTCTTCAAAACCTTTTTAATAATCTCTCAGTGTGTACCCCGGTCCAGCTTTTTCGGTCCAGGACCTAATCCGGCCGCATAAATATCACACCCCCCCCCCTGCACCACACTTGGTCCGCGGGGTAGGTGCACTATCCGGTACGGGCCGACTCCCGAGGACAGAACTTTTGTTAATCTCAGTCGCTCCGGCGCTGACACTCCCCGTAAGGGAACTCTTGAGCGAATTTAGCTGCGGTCTGCGCTCCACTGCCGTGGACGCGAGCACCGTCTCAATACGCAGATTTACGGGATTGGCCGCCTCCAATCACCCTCACCCCCTCGTTGAGCAGTCAGGCTCAGAAACGCCTAGGGACACGATAATACGGAACAACTACTGACGTTGTAACATTCTTTTATAAACTTGTGCAACGCAACCTCGTGTAACATTTCTTTTGTAAACTTGTGCAATGCACCCTCGTGTAACATTCTTTTGTAAACTTGTGCGACGCACCTCTCCACGTAACATTCGTGAACTTATATAACGCAACCTCGTGTAACATTCCTTTTGTAAACTTGTGCTACGGTAATTCAGTAACTCTCAGACTAAGTTGAGTGTAATTGTGTAATTTGTATCTTGTAACGTCACCTATTGTACGACGTGGCGTGTAACCGACAACGTTACACCAGAGCCACTGTCGACTGAATAAATGACACACGTCATTTATTAACTCACTCCAGTGTACGCTTCTTTAAACTTGCTATCCCCAACCACCGCCGAGTAGGGAATCTCTCAGACCCACGTAACACCGCCGACGGTCCTAGTAGGCCACGCAGGGCAATCGACCCCACGACCCAACTACCGACTAGCACCAGAACTAGTCTGGCGCCCACCCGGACTCATTACATTCGCAACAGCCTCTCCCGCTAGGAACCGCACCGGGACTCGAGCCCGAGACCCCGGACGATGGCATTTGGCGCCCAACGTCCCGCGTCGAGTGCCCGAGGTAGTCCGGCAGCTGGTAGGGCCCGCGCTCTGGACCTGGGTGGTCCCGCGTCGAGTGCCCGAGCTGGTCCGGCAGCTGGTAGGGCCCGCGCTCTGGACCTGGTGCGTCCCGCGTCGAGTGCCCGAGGTGGTCCGGCAGCTGATAGGGCCCGCGCTCTGGACCTGGTGCGTCCCGCGTCGTGAGTCCAGGTCTTGGGACGTGGGCGGGGGCCGGTGGCGCCTTCCCCCGTACGTAGTCGTCCAGGTACCTGGGTAGCCGGCGGTTCCTCGGGGGGAGGTTCCCTGGTGCGTCTCCTGGGCCCGGGGGCTCCTGGGGCGATGTGGCGGCGTCTGGCCGTAGGTCGTCCGGGGCTGAACGCGGCGTAGTGTGGTACCGACGTCTCTCCCGCTCTGGGATGCCAGGCGGCCCCAGGTCGGTGGTCTCGTCGTCTGGCTCTGTCACCACGGGAATGGTCTCAGCCTCGTCGTCCTCTGTCGGGGTGCTGAGGGGGTCCGGAAGCTCGGTGATCGAGAGTGTCTCGACGCCGTCCTCTGGCGGTCTCGGTGTAGTCGTGGGATCGTCAGTGTCCGGA
Organism: Bacillus rossius redtenbacheri; assembly: GCF_032445375.1. Lineage (NCBI taxonomy): Eukaryota > Metazoa > Arthropoda > Insecta > Phasmatodea > Bacillidae > Bacillus > Bacillus rossius. The sequence goes on along the minus strand of NC_086330.1, from coordinate 341,758,401 downwards.
GGCCACTCGATGAGGGGTCCTTGGGGCTCGTCTTCGCGGGTAGGTGTCCCGCTAGGCTCGTCGGCTACCTCTGGTGCCGGTGTGGCCGTCGTGTCCTCGTACACGAGCGTCCGTGGTCGGCTCTGACCAGTTGGGCTTCGTGCCGGGGTGGTCTCGGCGGGCGTGTCCTCCTCAGGCGCTCCCTCAGTGTCCGGTGTGGGTGCTACCTCCTCGTCGGGGGGGTTCTCCCCGGGTAGGTGGGCCAGCCGCAGATCGTCGCGGTGTACCTTCCTGTCCCGTCTCCCGCCGGTGCGTACTAGGAAAGTGGTCCTCCCGAGCCGTCGGCGTACGGGGTGGGGGCCGCTCCACCTTGGGGCGAGTCCAGCGCAATAGTTGCGGGGCGCGTTGGAGAGGGGGTGCACGCGGACAAACACCTGGTCGTGGGTGTTATTTCCTGTGCGTATCGCCTCTGACGTTGTCGAGCCTCGTCGTGTTCGGCGGTGCGCCGCCGATCGTGGTCGGCTGTGTCTTCCGCCGGGTGGGGTGGTCCGTGTGTGGTCCATTCCCCTGGCAGTGGCAGGTTGTGCCCCTGCACCATCTCTGCCGGTGTGCGGCCGGTGGCGGCGTTGGTGCGTCTCCGGATGCAGAACAGTGCGTCTGGCATGTGGGTATCCCACTGAGTGTGGTCCGCCCCCAGTCGTATGCGCAGTTGTGCCTTCAGCTCCTGGTTCCGTCGTTCGGTGGGGTTTGCCCTCGGGTGGTAGGCTGGCGTCGAGTGGTGTTCGACCTCGTGGTCGGTGCACCAGGCCTTCTACTGACGGCCCAGGAACTGGCTGGCGTTGTCTGTTAATATGGACTGGGGGTAGCCCCAACATGACATAAACTCGTTGGTCAGGATGTGAAGTAGAGTGGTGGTCCTGATGTTGCTGCACGGGTACGCTTCGGTCCACCGCGTGAACAAGTCCGTCACGACAAGCAGGAAGCGTTTCCCGCGAGGCGTGCGGGGGTAGGGGCCCATCACGTCCAGTGCAATGGTCTGGAAGGCGGTGGTGGGCTCCCTGGGCCGTTGTTGCTCCTCCCCGTCCCGTCGGCGTGCCTTTCGTCTCTGGCAGACCTCGCACTCGCGTACGTACTCACGGACGTCGTGGGTCAGACCTGGCCAGTGGTAGTGTCGGCCCACTTCGCGGCGGGTCTGGTCCGTCCCGGGGTGCCCCGCGAGGTCGTGGTCGTGGTGGAACCGCAATGTGGCCTCTCGCGCCTCCGTGGGGACGTAGGTTCGCCAGTCGCCGTGGTTGCCTGGGGTCCGCGTCATGACTACGCTGTCCTGCACACGCCAGGTACCGTGCTCGGCCGCTGGGATCTGTCGACGTCGGCGGTCGGCGTCGGCTGACGTCTCCTGGGCCTGGCATACGCGCCGATACAGGTCGGCGGCGGTGTTGGGCGGTCCTTCCTCGTCCTGGGCGTCGGCCGTAAGGCGGCTACATTTAGTGTCACCATGTTCGGGTGGGTTTGGCGTGACTGGGGGTAGCATGGCGTCCCAGTCGTCGTCGTCCCGCAGTTCGGTGTTCTGGTCGGGTTCTCGTGATAACAGGTCGGGCAGCTGATTTTCAGTGCCGGGGACATGCTCTACCTCAAAATCAAACGATTGGAGAAACAAGGCCCACCGAATCAGTTTGCCCTTCCTGCCCTGCATTGTGTGTAGCCACGTCATGCATCGGTTATCTGTCCGAAGTGTAAAGGTCTTTCCCTCGAGGTGTGGCCGGTACATTTTCATGGCCCAGACTACGGCTAGGCACTCCTGCTCGTTGCTGTGATATCGGCGCTCTGCCGAGCCGAGCTTTGCGCTAGCGTAGTCTGTGACCTCACGCTCGCCGTCCGGGCCTACGTGGTATAGTACCGCGCCCACCCCGAGGTTACTTGCGTCCGTCTGCAGGTAGAGGTGACGTTCTGGGTTTACACGCGTGAGCGTGTGACACTGTGTGAAGGCGAGTTTGACCTCTTCGAATGCGCGCTGGGCGTGGTCGTTCCACCGGTAACGTGCCTGGGGTGACAGGAGGTCCGTCAGGGGGGCTATTGTCCTCGAGAAGTTAGGGACGTAGCACCGGAGCCAGTTGATCAGGCCGATGAAGCGCTGTAACTGTTTCCGCGTTCGCGGTACCTCGGCTTCCGCGATCTTCGTGAGGTGGCTCGCTTGCGGCCGGTTACCCGCGGCGCTCACGACATGCCCCAGAAACTCGACTTCCTGCGTCCCGATGTGGCACGTGTGGTGCGCGACAGTCAAGTGGTGGGTAGCGAGGCGTTCTAGGACCAGTGTAAGGTGTCGGATGTGTTCCTCCCAGGTCTCCGAGAATACGATTACGTCGTCGAGGTACGCTAGTGCGAAGCGATCGACGTAGCCCTCAAGTACACGCGTCATCATCCCCTGGAACGTCGCAGGGGCGCATTTCAGTCCGAATGGCATCGCTCGAAATTGGAATTTGTGGCCGTCGGGGATGGTGAATGCGGTCTTCTCGCAGTCTTCGGTCCGGATGGGAACCTGCCAGTACCCTGATTTAAGGTCGAGGGTACTGAACACCGTTGCTCGTCCTAGTCCTGCTACCGCGTTCTCCACGCTGATCTGGGGTGGCGGGGCGCTAACTGTGATAGTGTTCAGTGGCCGGAAGTCTACGCAGAACCGCAGTGATCCGTCCTTCTTCGGCGCGAGTACTATGCAGGCGTTGTAGCGACTATTCGATGGTTCAATAACACCATCCCGGAGCATCTCCGCGACCTGTTCCCGTATGGCACGTTGCTCCCGGAAACCGTATCCTCTGGGGGGCTCGTACACCGGGTTGTTGTGGGTGGTTGGGATGTGGTGCTCGGTGACCGTGGTTCGTCTGAGGGGGTCGGACACCGTGAATATTTCCTGTCGCTCTGCTAGTACCCGGTCTACGGCGGCGCGGTACTCGGGTGGGACGTCGTGACGTACCTGGTGAAGTGTGACGGTTTCATGAGCCCGTGTGGGTAGGGACCCGACGGCATAGACTACCAGCCGCTCTTGCGTGCCGATGTGTACCCGAGTGTCCTTGGTCTCGATTACGGCGTCCTGCTCCGCTAGCCAGGGCTGCCCCAGGACTATCTCCTCGCGGAGGTCCTCGACGACGAGGGCGGTCACGGTGGTGGTGTAGCCCCTTATCCTAACCTGGAGTGTCGCTCGCCCTACGGTCAGGCCTGGTCGGGTGTTCGTGGTTAATTGCAATTCCGTCTGTTGAGGTTGGAGTTTCCCGGGCGGTACCAGGTGGGGGGCTACGAATACGTGACTCGCCCCTGTGTCGACTAGAGCAGCCGCGGCTCGCCCGTCAACCTCTACGGGGATGCGCAGGAGGCTGTCCCGCGGGTGGGTCAGCTGGTACAGTTGGGGGGGGTCGTTCCCTTCCCGTGACAACCGGGAGCGGTGTACCTAATGCTCCGCCCCCGGGTTGGCGTTTCCCGGCGGTTTGTTCGCGCGAGGAAGTGGTAATGGGCAATCCTTGTGCCAGTGGCGTGTACCGTCTGGGCAACCTCGCTGGCACAGTGGTAGTCCCTGGACGTCCTGTGTTGCCGACCTGGTGGGTGTGGCGTTGGTTTGGGGCGTGTTTTCGATGGCTCGTCGTCGGGTCGGTGGCTGGTTGTCAGCCCCCCCCCTGTGGTGAGGCCTGGCTGAGGCGTCCCCGACTCGTGTTCGGTGTGCCCCGTTGCCAGAGGTCGCGCAGGTTCTGTTCGATGGCCGCTGCTTGTTGCACGTATTCCTCTACCGACTCTGGGCGACAACAACGCATGAAAGGCTGGAGGCCGGTGTGGAGTAACGCTGTGACAGTGGGTAGCGCTGTCGTGGGTCGAGCGTGCGGGTTGACGCGCGCGAAGAGACGTAGTTTCCGTGCTACGAATTGTTCGGCCGTCTCGCCGTCCTTCTGCCGCTCGCCATAGAACTGTGAGGTGCAGTCGACTAATGCCTGTTCAGTGTCGAATCGGCGGGTTAGTGCGCCGGCGAATTTCGTCCACGGCATGCCGAACCGTCCCCATATGTCCCACCATTCGTGGGCTGTGTCTCGCAGTTGTCCGCTGGCCTGTCCCGACCACTCGTCTACTGGTATACCTGCTCGGGTCAATCGCACTTCACAGTTTTCTACGAAAGTCCGTGGGTCCTCATGTGTGAGGCTACCGAATTCAGGTAGTGTGAACTTGCCCTGATAACCTTGGGGGCGGTTGTACGTAACGAGGTTTGGGTCGGCGGGTGGCGTTGGCTGTTGCGCATGGTGTTCCTCTTTCGCGGCGTGTGTGCATGTCGTGCAGGTGGTCGGGCGGGTGCTCACCACGGTGGTGTTAGTTACTGTTTCCGTCTTTACGGTTGGTGCTTGGTTCTTCCCCGGGAACTGTCCGTCCCACGGCTGTACCCATGAGTGGTCGTGTGGGTCCTGACTGTGGGGGGTGCATTGGCAGGTCATGTACCATGGTCTCGATCCCGTCAGTAGATCTGTCCCCCTGGGCAGCAAGCACTGGGCGCATACAACGTCGGAGTTCCGGGTTTGCATGTTGCGCTAGTTATGGTGCGTGTTTAGCGGTGTTGGTCTGTGCTTCTCGCTCGCGGCTCTGTGCGCGCGGCGCAGGCTTGCGCGCGGGGTCGCGCTCGCCGGCTGGGCAGGTGCCCGGACAGCCGCACAAAACGGAGGCCGAGAATGTCCGCGGCGGAGGTGGTGCGCAGATCGTCGTGCGCAGCGGCGGCCGAGAGCGCCCGGACAGCCGCACAAAGCGGAGGTCGAGAACTGTCCGCGTTGGGGAGGGGGTACGGATGAGCGTGCGTGGCAACGGGCGAGGGCGCCCGGACACTCGCACAAAGCGGAGGCCGATGATGGCCGCTGCGGAGAGGGGGGTCGGGCTGTGACGTAGGCTTCTGCGTCGCGGCTGGCGCTGGAATGCCGAGTGGGGTGGGGGGTGGTTGAAGCCCCTTTGTCCGCTTGCTTCGTCGCGCTGGCCTGTCTTGACCCTAATTACTTTTGCCTGTGCAAAATGGCCGTCCCGTGTCCGTGCTGTGGCTTGGCGTGGCCGGGAAAAAAAAATTTATGATTTAATAATGGCTCAAAATTTCCGTTTTTTCGTGAAATTTCTTGCAATTTTGTGTGGGGAAAATCTTGATTTTTCTATCTTCGCCCCACGCAGCGGGCGCCAAATGCCGTCGTCCGGGGTCTCGGGCTCGAGTCCCGGTGCGGTTCCTAGCGGGAGTGGCTGTTGCGAATGTAATGAGTCCGGGTGGGCGCCAGACTAGTTCTGGTGCTAGTCGGTAGTTGGGTCGTGGGGTCGATTGCCCTGCGTGGCCCACTAGGACCGTCGGCGGTGTTACGTGGGTCTGAGAGATTCCCTACTCGGCGGTGGTTGGGGATAGCAGGTTTAAAGAAGCGTACGCTGGAGTGAGTTAATAAATGACATGTGTCATTTATTCAGTCGACAGTGGCTCTGGTGTAACGTTGTCGGTTACACGCCACGTCGTACAATAGGTGACGTTACAAGATACAAATTACACAATTACACTCAACTGAGTCTGAGAGTTACTGAATTACCGTAGCACAAGTTTACAAAAGGAATGTTACACGAGGTTGCGTTATATAAGTTCACGAATGTTACGTGGAGAGGTGCGTCGCACAAGTTTACAAAAGAATGTTACACGAGGGTGCGTTGCACAAGTTTACAAAAGAAATGTTACACGAGGTTGCGTTGCACAAGTTTATAAAAGAATGTTACAACGTCAGTAGTTGTTCCGTATTATCGTGTCCCTAGGCGTTTCTGAGCCTGACTGCTCAACGAGGGGGTGAGGGTGATTGGAGGCGGCCAATCCCGTAAATCTGCGTATTGAGACGGTGCTCGCGTCCACGGCAGTGGAGCGCGGACCGCAGCTAAATTCGCTCAAGAGTTCCCTTACGGGGAGTGTCAGCGCCGGAGCGACTGAGATTAACAAAAGTTCTGTCCTCGGGAGTCGGCCCGTACCGGATAGTGCACCTACCCCGCGGACCAAGTGTGGTGCAGGGGGGGGGGGTGTGATATTTATGCGGCCGGATTAGGTCCTGGACCGAAAAAGCTGGACCGTGTACACACGGAGAGATTATTAAAAAGGTTTTGAAGAATGACTATAGTTACCAGAAGTGAACTCGGTGTGGACAAAGGATGATGTCTCTCCGTGGGACGTGCGTCCTCCCCGGTCCACGAGTCGCGCTGTACTGGCGTCATGTCATGGCGTCCGGCCGAGGCTCGGTGGCCCTCGCGCCAGGGTTGACCTCATTACGTTAATTTCTGATCTGATAAGTTAATAAGAGAATTTAATGATGTTAAATTCTTATATAAATTATAAAGGCTGAATTAAGGTCATTTGTCCCTTCTATGAATTGAAAGTTATTATATTTAAGAATTATTGTGTTTGAATTTTTTACGTCACACCAGCGACTGTTCGTTTCTTGTCAGATTGTTCTGGTGTGGTTAATGACGCAACACAAGGTTTGAATAATTATGTCATAAGGTCTGATTGATTGATTCAGGCAGAAGGCCGCCAGGGGAACACTCACACGCGTATTTATGTAGTTGCACACGTGAGTGCCCGGGCACTCCTACGTCGCACTTCTGTCAATCGACTTTAAATTACTACGTAATATAGTTTAATAATTAGTGTTTGTTTTTATACGTGGTTGATTGAAGTGACGGTCTGTTTATTTGGGGTAGGCCGGGTTCTACCTTAGTTGTTGGTGGCTCGCCTGACTCGGGTGGGCCATGGCTAGGGGCGCGTTCCGTTAGCGGGGTGAATACTGGCGGTTGCAGGTCGGGCTTTAGGGTGGCCTTCGGTCGGACGACGTCAATATAAATAATGTAGAGTAGGTATTTTATTATCAGAATAATGTATGCAAAACATTATTATGTTTCAAAAATAGTTTATAATTTAAAAAAAAATTGTCAATTTTTCTACCTGTGGAAAATTGTATGTGTTCAGTTAAGAAAACAACTTAAATAGCACCCTTTTGTACCTTGAAATCCATATTTTCCCAGGGGAGGGCCCCTGGACCACCCACCCCCCCCTCCGGCCCCTCCTGCCGCCTCACCATGTTTTTGGGTGAACCGAGTTGTTGCTTTCCCTCATGTTAACCTCACGCCTCGCCACTGATCTAACTCATTGCAAATACTTACTTCAACTTAATTCATTATTACCATACTTCACTATTTTTAGTGCTGAATCTCATATCAAATTTCCTTATTTCCTTACTTCAAGCTGTTAGTTGCTCTTGCTACAACATCAATTCATCAACTTTTCTTTTCCAATATTTTCTTCCACAGTCTCCACTACAGCTCGTAGCCATTTAGGGTGGATTATTTAAGGTAGATTATACTTTAAACATAATTATTTGACCACGAGGCACATGTTGATTTATTGTTCCACAAGCATTTGTTATTTAGGGTTTTTATTATAAGTGTGGTAGGGCTTTAAAAATGGCAGCCACAATGTTATAGTATCTTTGTATTTCGCAGTATATGCTCAATCAAGTCGATAATCATAGTCCCAGTCAGTGTCCTCATGTTATCATACTCCAAGTCAGTAGGTATCGATTTTTTTTCTGTTCCACTGGAGGCCGTTATCTTGAATACCGTCGACTTTGTTTCTGTTTTTTTTTCCTAGAGAGCACCAGCGTCGCTGTCTCATCACATAAGGCCGATGTTCCATTACCTACCATAGCTATTATAGTCCTTATCGGCATATTAAATTAAATTTTTTATGAAATATACATTGGAAGTGCTGTGATTCGAACCATCGCAGCTCTGATCTCTAGGTTGGTAAACATACGCCTTTAAATGCATGGCAATCGAGTTATTTATCAGACTGAGATTTAAATAAGGTATATATAAAAATAACATGCATATTCGGACTTGTAATTTTTTTTTTAATTTGAAGTAATAATAGCATAACTTGTTCGAGACAGAACCGCCATATTGTATTAAGTCACAACTGTTGCATATTTCGTTATGACAGCCATCTTGAAATTCCATAATTTCATTGCTAGAAATTCCGAAAAAATTCCAAAAAATATTTTAAAAATTGTTTCCCTTAAAATGTTTAGTTATTTAAACGATTTCGGTCATCGGTTCGATTTCCGGCGAGAGTAAACCAGTAATTTATTAATATATTTAAAAAATTCTCAATAAAAATTAATAAAAATGTTTTACACCACATGCGACATTTTGAATTGTCCCTACTGTATAAATTTTCGTTACGGACGTCATCTTGAAAATATTAATTTATTATCCGATTTTAATGAAAAAAGATCAAAATTCACCAAAAAAATTAACTTATTAGAATACTGATTGAATACAACGATTTCCGTCCTTGGTTCGATCCCTGGACGATGAAAAATAATTTAATTTTATGTAAAAATAATAACTTCAATAACTCATGTTCAAAATTCTTAAAGAGGCTTAAAATCCTCTACTGCCAGCCTCCAGTAAGCCGTTATGTCCACCATTTTGGAAATTTTTATTTATTGACCTAGAAATTCGGGGAAAATTCCATAATACACCGAAAAAATCACTCACTAATTTACATATTGAATCGATACTTGGTTCAATCCCTGGCCGATAAAAAACAACTTTAATTTAAAAAAATACCACAAAAGTGACAGGTTTGAGGAAATAAAAACACCACACGTTCTTTTAAAAAACAAAAAAAAAAATATTACATTTGTTCTACACTACTACAAGTAGATACAAAAAAAACACTGACAAATTACTAAAGTCTTGAGGATTTCTCGATTCAAACAGTCTTCTTATTGTACGTCGTAAGTCCTTTACATGACTGTAAAATCTATTCAGTTTATCAGGTCAACATATTGGTACACCACAATTTTCACACAAAGACGAATTATCAATTTCATTAAAAGGACAGTAATATATTTCATGTTGTTTTGCACTTTGAATATTTGCTAATATTTTGTTACGAAATATACAGCTTGATTCTGATGAATGTACAGTCAGTCTATCACAATTCCTGAGGTGTCGTTTTAATCTTCCATAGTGTATAAACTTGCTTCTTAAACACCTGTTCAACTGATATTTAATGCGTTCAGAGTTATTATTACAATTGCGTTGTAAACATTTGGACATGTTTACATGTTTATAATTATTGTTGTATCTTAGCTTTGTATTTTATGATCTAAGTAAAAGTAACTATACATTTTTATGTAATGTATGTAAATGCTAAATTGTACATGGTGCGACGACCCAGAGATATTCCATAGTTCATCAGTTGACATAGATATTTGGGATGTTATTCTTCTTTGTTGAACATTTATTTGAGATGTATTGTTCCGTTTATTACTGACTTCGCATCATGTAGATACTGTTAGCTATGGTCTTCGAGTATTGAATTCTCGCCAGGTAAGAAAAGAGGTTGTTTAATTATTCTTCCTAGCTGAGATGCTCGCTGGTCGGCATTTTCGGGAGGAACGAGGGACTTAAGTTTTGAACTGCGGAGCGAATGGACGTTCTCTGTGCGTGTGACAGTTCCTGGGTTCGGGAATTGCGCGCAGAGGACAAGAAGATACGTGGCTACCGCGTAATTAGTTATTTTTGAAGTCTGATTCTTCGTCATGCAGACTATAGGGAGTCGCATTTCGCATTTAAGTTTACTACCGCGTCGGGCGAATATCCGTCCTTGCAAGACTTCCGATCATCTTCATGCTGCAGTTCCTGTCTGCGCTGGTGAGACCTGCCCAAACTAAATATTTTTCAGCACACCCGGAATGGCGTCAACAGTAGCTGTCATCATCAGTATTGCTACTGGATCGTAGTTTAGACGTTATTTCACAGCAAGACTGCTCGTATATCCTGGAAAGCTGAGGACGAGATCAGTGGTCCAAGAAGAACGGAGTTTCAACTGCCCTCCCCTGAACTAAGCCGGACTATTTTCTTACGAATAACTTATTTATTAGTTAGATGCTCATGAAATTCAATTTAACCCTGAACATTACTGGCATTAGATATAGGTATCAATGGGTCGTCGCATGCTAGGAAAATTTGTATAAAGTTTAGAGTTATCAAAGTTATCATTTTTTGTCTTATCTCCTTATAATATTACTTAATAAACTATGATGAATTTAAATATTGTAAATTTATGAACCCATATGATACTATTTCACGTTGAACTGATACTAGATCACACACATCCATTAACATCACAAAATAAATTAAAATATTTAATTACAGATGACCCATCAATGTGGAGCGGAAAGCAGTAAATTCTTATTCCAATACATTAAACACAATAACGTGGGTCTGAAATCTAGCCTAAATTAGATAGATGGCGCACAACTACGGGGCCTCGATTGTCCTAAGCCATTTTCAGGATAGCTGGTAGCCATTTTGTTTAATAACGTCCTCCTTCTCCCATTTACCTTGTCCCTACATCGAGGAAGGAGCTATGTCAGGTGACGAAAGTACGTACTTTCTACGCCACAGAAGCAAAGCCGCAAACGACACCGAGGAATGTGAGCATAATTCAACAGAAAATCGTGATAGTTCATACAGCGAGGTTTTATCGCCCGTTAGGTGTTACTTGGCTGATAATCAAAGTAATAAAGTAACTGGGCAAGCAAGCGCCATCGATTCCCCAGAACAAATTCCATTTTCCAAAGAGAAAGAAAACCCGGTTAGTGCAGTAGAAAACACATCACAGACGGGAACGAATTTAACCACGATGGATGATTTCATGCGTGCTTTTAACACACTTTCTAATCAGCTAAACGCGTCACTAACATTGCAAACAAACAGTATTTCAGAGGAATTAACACGTCAAAGAGCTGAAGCGGCGGAACAAAGCGCAAAAATAACCGAAAACCTAAATAAAATGCAAACGGAGGTATTAGCGAGAGTAGACTATAAGATCTCTGAATTCACGCAACACGTCACTGCACAAATACATAATGTACGCGAAGAAGCACAAAAATTTTCGCGATTCAGTCACCGCGAAATTTACTTCTGTCGAAGTTCAGATGCAATGCATGCAGCAATCCATAGAGAATGCTGAAACCGTGTGCCAGGACACAGCTAGGCGGGTAGCAGAGGAAACAATTACGCAAACCACAACTGGCATGGAAATACGTTTCGCTCACGTACAGCAAATGCTACAGCAACACGAGACTGACACTACGCAAGAATTTAAGACGGTAATTAATAAAATCGAACGTTTGGAGAGTTTCGCACACAGGATATCTTTACATGATACTAACGCATGTGTAGTGGAATCGCCGTCAACACAACAACCCGATCGTCACATTCCGGCTTCGCCGTTGCGTACAGACAACCAGTCGGCAAGCACGGCAAACGTCACACAAACCACGGCAAACGGGCAAGGGATATTAGTTTTAGATGCCGCCACTACGATTAATCATCCTGCGCGTCATTGGGCCGAAGAAATGCCCACTTTTTCTGCAAAAACGAATGAAAACCCTCGTAAATTTCTAAAATCATTAGACGAATATGCTAACCGATTTAACCTTACAGAATCAGAGAAAATGCGTTGTTTGAGTTCGTGCTTGAAAAGTACTGCGTACTACTGGTGGGAGGTTCACCAAGGCAGCACAGAATCGTACAATGAGTTTTGCCAACTATTCCTACGCCAACACTGGAGTATGAAAATACAAGGAAACCTACGCGCGCAGCTGCATAGCGAAAAATTCGATCCAAAGCGTGGCCGGTCATTAGAGGCGCATCTTAGTGACATGTTCGAGCGAACGCGTTACTTGGACATTGTTATGAATGACGAAGAATTTATAGCTTTGATTTTGGGACAGTTGCCAATGCGTTATCAGCTGCATCTTTCCGGCAGAAGCTTTGAAAATATATCTGATTTTCGTGAGCAACTTCTAGCCTACGATCGTTTGGACAGGCAAAGCCGTGCCAACACGAATGTTCGAGAGGAAGGAGAGCGACAGCCGCCAAACAAGCAGCCGCCATTGTACCAACCGTGGGTACGACGAAATGACAACACGAACAATACGAATATACATCGTACACCACAGGCAAACACATTAATTTGGCGTCAAAACAAAACAAATCACAGGCAAAAGCAGTGGTACCACGACAACGGAACCAATGGTAACTATCGTAGTAATTGGCGACGTAAAGGTGCTGATAAACAACCGTATCCGAATGCTTGGCAAAACAGGTATTACAGTAATAGGGATCAGACTACACCACGTCGGGAAGAAGATGTTAGGGGACCCGATAGGACTCCGTCATCTTCGCCTCAACGGCCTCCCAGGTCGCCGCGACAAGAAGAATGCAGACGCGCGCCAAGGAATTTTAAGCAAGACTACATTCGGTCTAAGCTGCAAACACCGCAGTATTATGATGATCATGGCGAGTCACATTATGGTAAGAATTCTCAAAGTCCGCGGAACCGACTGCCACCTGAAACAAATCCCTCTGGTCAGTTGCAAGTTACCCAACTGCAAAGCACCGCAGCTTACAACGTTGCCAGTTCAACATCATTGCCTTCATTCCGCAAAAATCATCCATCGTCATCGTTACAGCAACCCGGGTACTTCCAGATACAAGAACCTGTCAACCCAACTTTTTTCTATTCGAATAGTCAAGGTATTGAACCAATACGCAGCAACGTCGCACAGCAGAACACTAATTTTGTTGCGACGAATCCTGAGACATCTTTAAACCAGTAAGCATCGGTGATGGTAGTCCCCGATCGCCGATCGCAACTGTTGACAAAGGGGTAATCCAGTCGAAATTTAATAAAAATTTGTACACTATTGTTATGCATGAAAACGAGCGTGAATTCCTTACTCATGAGGATGAAATAGAATTAACCAGTAACGCAGCATTCTGCCCAGAAATTTATTTACGTATTTGTGGGATGCCTGTAGCTACTTTATTAGATAGTGGAGCAGAGATAAGTTGTATTAGTAATAATCTGGTGTTCGCCATAGAGGAAACAGGCGTAAAACTGCCTATTCTACCGGTGCCTAGTCTCAAGATTTATGGTGTGACGTCACGAGCAAGTCCCGTGGTAAACCAACAAACTATGATTACCATTGAAGGTTTAGGCCAAGTCAAGTTTATGTCGGTATTAATCGTAAAAGGTCTAGCCAAGCCTTTGATTTTAGGGACGGATTTTCTGTCAAAGTATGGCATAATTTTGGACTTCGGTGGATGGTTAATTACACCAAATGATTCCGCAATTCCGGCTACAACGACTAGTTAGCAGATAGCTGACAAATTAGTAGGCATGTTACAACGAGAAATATGTTTACTTCAAGCATCCAGTACACCGGACAGTAAGTCACGGTATGCTACTTCTGAAGATTTAATACAGTCCGTTTTAGAGGTGAAAGTAATTCAAGATATACAGAAACAAGCATTGTTTAATGTACTGTCATATCACAATACAGTATTTTCAGATAAACCAGGATTTAACAACCTATATGAGGCAAAGATTATTGTGAAAGATGGAGAACCTTTCCATCGTAAATCTTATCCCATTCCCAACAAATTTTTGAAAGAAGCCGAAGAGTATTTAAACCTGATGCTGGAGTGGAAAGTAGTTAGTCGCGAGGGCAGTCCTTACGCTAATCCTATGGTTTGCGTCAGAAAGAAAGACGGCAGCGTAAGATTATGTTTAGACGCCCGTGAACTTAACCGAATTACAGTGAAAGACCGTGAAAGCCCGCAAAACACTTGCGATATTTTGAGGCTATATCAGGGAGTAAAATTTTTAACAACCCTAGATCTTTCGGCCGGCTACTGGCAAATACCTCTGAAATCTGAATCACAGCAATATACTGCATTTTTATTTCGGAACCAACAGTATGTTTTCAGAGTAATGCCGTTTGGACTCTGTAACGCCGTAGCGGAGTTTACCAGGTGCTTAGACGCAACTTTGGGTTCCGAGTGCAAAGAGTTTGCCCGTGCTTACGTAGACGATATCCTGATTACTTCATCTACATTCGAGGAACATCTGCAGCACATTCATCTAGTAATGTCAAAACTACAGTCTGCTGGAATGACAGTGAAATTACGTAAATCCGTATTTTGTAGAGAGGAATTGCCATTCCTTGGACATATTCTTACCCCTACTGGCATACGTACAGCGCCGGACAAGCTAAGCGCTATTACAAATTTCCCCATTCCGAAAAATGTGAAACAACTTCGAGCATTTTTGGGAGTCGTGGGATTTTACCGTAATTACTCAGACCAGGTTGCAAGAGTAGCTTTACCACTGTTTGAGCTATTGAGAAAGGATAAGTCATGGAATTGGACGGAATCGGAGCAGCAGTCGTTTGAAGGGTTGAAAAACATTTTCCTTACCGAACATGTGATTCACCACCCTGTACAAGGACGATCGTTTCTTGTGTACACCGACGCATCAGCTTACGCGCTGGGAGTCAAACTAGCTCAAAGAGACGACGAAGGAAACGAGAAGACCGTCGCGATGGCAAGTCGGACGATGAACGTTGCAGAACGGAACTACACCGTCACCGAAAAGGAAGCATTAGCCATAATTTGGGCACTACAAAAATTCCGAGATCTACTTTTGGGTGAAAATATCATATTAATGACAGATCATCAAGCCTTGACTTGTCTACGAACCGGAAAAACATTTGGTTCACGACTTACAAGATGGTGCCTACTACTTCAAGAATACGATATCGAAATACGTCACGTCCGAGGTCAAGAAAATCTGGCTGCAGATTATCTAAGTAGAGTTCCTGATTTATCAGACGAGTCTACACATCGAGCTAATAATTTAAAAGAATTTTGGGTGGCTAAATTAATTACTGATAATTTGAAGAATAATGCAACGCTATTAGAAATTTTCGCAAATTTGAAAACTAAGCAAAACGACGACAAATTCTGTAAGGATATCCGACAAAAATTACAAGACTTACCTACGCATCATAAACTTCATAGGATATACAGCTTGTCCGAAAAAGGAATTTTATTCCGATACACTATTCCTAAGTCACCTATGGAGGATCGTTGGAAACCGGTAATACCTACCGCAGTTATAGCTAAATTAATTTTAGAAATGCATGGTATCTTAGGACATATTGGTTCTGGAAAGCTATACGAATCTCTGCGTCGGCAATTATTTTGTATCAACCTGCAGAAAACTGTGCGACAACTTGTGACTAGTTGTGACTTATGCCAAAAGGCAAAACATCCTCAAGAGAACATGGAAGGCGAATATCAGCCCATTTTGCCAGACAGACCATTGCAGCTTGTATCCATCGATCTATTCGGACCATTACCTACATCAAAATCCGGAGTTAAATATGTTATTGTATTCATGGATATTTTCTCCAAGTACACAAAACTCTATGCCATCGTTAAAGCCGATGCGAAGACCGTTTTCACGAAAATGAAACTATTTATCTCGCAAGTAGCTAAACCAGAATGTGTGTTAACAGATAAAGGCACTCAATTCACTAGCAACGTATGGCAACAAGGTGTACGTAATTTGGGCATCTCACCTACAACTTCTTCGGTACGTCATCCGCAATCTAATCCTGTGGAAAGACAGATGCGTAACTTAGGCAACATGTTAAGGACATTTTGTCATAGCGCACAACAAAGCTGGCGCAATCATTTACAGTTGGTAGAATGCATACTCAACCACACCGTGCATTCTTCGACTGGATTAACCCCCCATGAAATTTTGTCACACGAACGTTCGGAGGCCTTACCCACACTTTTATTACCTATAATTGACAAGAATAAGG
Organism: Bacillus rossius redtenbacheri; assembly: GCF_032445375.1. Lineage (NCBI taxonomy): Eukaryota > Metazoa > Arthropoda > Insecta > Phasmatodea > Bacillidae > Bacillus > Bacillus rossius. The sequence goes on along the minus strand of NC_086330.1, from coordinate 341,742,643 downwards.
AAGACAATGAAGAGGACGCAAATAAGCAAGAAGAAACGCGAGAGCAGTTGGAGGAGTTCGTCAGAGCGCGCCTTCACCTCGCCGCGGAACGTCGTAGAAGGGGACAGAAGAGAACACGCAATGACAAACTTAATATTGGAGATCTCGTTCTGAAAAAGTCAAATCCTATTAGTAATTTATGGCAACAAGTTACCAAGAAACTGTTTCTCCTGTATGAAGGACCATTTAGAGTGAGCGACATAATCAACGAGAACTGTTACACTTTGAAGGCTTTGGACAGCGAGGAAGTGATTGGAAATTACAATTTAACACAGCTGAGACGCTACAAACAGTATGAATTGCAGTAACTTATAACATCGTTGAATGTTTGTTTCAAGGTGGTAGTTATGTTTTAAGTGAAGAAAGGGCTGAAGCAGAATTGTTTATTTGATCATTAATTATATTTGCATTTCGAATGGATAAATGTATGTTGCATCTCTGAAGTGATTAAACATTGGAAGCGGCTATTTTGTTGTGTTCACTGGATAATAGAAACCAGTGAGGACATCTTGGCGCACCGCGCTGTCGACGTTATTATTTTTGTCCACTGAGCAATGTAGTCCAGTGCGGACATCTCGTGCAGTGATTGCATTACGTCGATTTTAGTTGCCCACACCTAAATGTGGTAGTGTGACGTGATTAGCTTCAATGTTAAGTATTGAGCGATGCCACATTTTTTTTTCATGAAGAATTTTATGGAAGATTCAAAATTTTGTTTTTTTCTGCCAATTGCCTAATTCACAGCGGACAAGATATCTACCACGAAACTGATATTGCTGCAAGTCTAATTTAACTAAAGAGCTGGCCCACAAACGAAGAACAACTGCTAGCTGTCAATGGAATGAGTACCTCGAGATTATTTCCCACTAGCACTCCTCGTATATTGCTTGTCCATGAGTTAGTCGCTATTCTCTCATTTATACTTGTTAGAGTTGTCCTTATACACTCGTTCTAACATATACTCCAAAACAATGAAAGCGAAAATATTGATTTCTATTTGTTTACTTCTATTGTTGAAAGAGATTATCCTAATCTGTATGATGTCCTTCTCCATGCTCCTGTTTATTCTATCGCGTTCTTTTTCTCTTCTTCTTACCTTATTCATGTTTTCATTACACAACACGACATATTACCTACAAATCAAGAACTTGAATGCTGTTGCATTTATTGGTATTTAAGTGTGATTTTCATTTTTCGCACGCCTTGTCATACAAAAATAGGAAATTGTTATTGGTAAAATAATTACTAACTGATTTTCTTTATCTAATATGCAGTCATAAGGGATACTTAAAATAATAAAAAGAAATGCGGTTTCAATTTGTTTAGAAACAACCTATATATATAGTAGGACTGTAAATATAAGAGAGCATAGTTCTTAATGAATTTGTTGTTTTATTCATATTACATGAATTAGTGATGCAAACTTTAGTGTAGACGCAATGTTATGAAATTTTAAAACTTAGATGACAAGAGAAACGGTTAATGATAGGGAATTGTCAAATTAACCTACACCGACACCCATTGAAATAGGTGAACATTAACATTAATTAATACAGCCTCATTAGGGAGTGAAGTGCGCGAAAACAATCGTTGGTATACGATATGCTACTTCGATGGTAATTCGCTAGCGAGTGATTAAGGTCACAGTGCTTCGATCTACACTCATATAAGTACAAACTTCATCTGTTAAGATTTATCGACTTTTTGTAAATTATGTGATTTTGTCAGCGAACAAGTACGTCCGAACAGACTATAACAGTATTAAGTAACAAATCAATTTTATTCTTGGTACAGTTGTATACAAAAGTATTATGTATGATTCATGTTGTCAATTGATGTTGAAAAAAAAAATTTGCATCTTTGTTTATCATCTCCATAAACATAAGTTATGTTATGTTATAAGGGTAGTAATATATGTGATAATGTCAATTGTAATTTTATGTGTAATACCACAAACATTACAATCAAGCACGATTGCTTAGAAAACATTCAAAAATGAAAGAATGAATGCATAATATTGTCTATGTTTGTCAATTATCAATTTTAAGAGTAATCAAATGTTTTTCTTTCTTTCAAGAAGGTATGAGTTAAGAAAATTTTACAATAATGTTATGTCATAAATATCAAAATTTTCTTGAAGCGGCTCTGTAAACATTTGGACATGTTTACATGTTTATAATTATTGTTGTATCTTAGCTTTGTATTTTATGATCTAAGTAAAAGTAACTATACATTTTTATGTAATGTATGTAAATGCTAAATTGTACATGGTGCGACGACCCAGAGATATTCCATAGTTCATCAGTTGACATAGATATTTGGGATGTTATTCTTCTTTGTTGAACATTTATTTGAGATGTATTGTTCCGTTTATTACTGACTTCGCATCATGTAGATACTGTTAGCTATGGTCTTCGAGTATTGAATTCTCGCCAGGTAAGAAAAGAGGTTGTTTAATTATTCTTCCTAGCTGAGATGCTCGCTGGTCGGCATTTTCGGGAGGAACGAGGGACTTAAGTTTTGAACTGCGGAGCGAATGGACGTTCTCTGTGCGTGTGACAGTTCCTGGGTTCGGGAATTGCGCGCAGAGGACAAGAAGATACGTGGCTACCGCGTAATTAGTTATTTTTGAAGTCTGATTCTTCGTCATGCAGACTATAGGGAGTCGCATTTCGCATTTAAGTTTACTACCGCGTCGGGCGAATATCCGTCCTTGCAAGACTTCCGATCATCTTCATGCTGCAGTTCCTGTCTGCGCTGGTGAGACCTGCCCAAACTAAATATTTTTCAGCACACCCGGAATGGCGTCAACAGTAGCTGTCATCATCAGTATTGCTACTGGATCGTAGTTTAGACGTTATTTCACAGCAAGACTGCTCGTATATCCTGGAAAGCTGAGGACGAGATCAGTGGTCCAAGAAGAACGGAGTTTCAACTGCCCTCCCCTGAACTAAGCCGGACTATTTTCTTACGAATAACTTATTTATTAGTTAGATGCTCATGAAATTCAATTTAACCCTGAACATTACTGGCATTAGATATAGGTATCAATGGGTCGTCGCGTGCTAGGAAAATTTGTATAAAGTTTAGAGTTATCAAAGTTATCATTTTTTTGTCTTATCTCCTTATAATATTACTTAATAAACTATGATGAATTTAAATATTGTAAATTTATGAACCCGTATGATACTATTTCACGTTGAACTGATACTAGATCACACACATCCATTAACATCACAAAATAAATTAAAATATTTAATTACAGATGACCCATCAATGTGGAGCGGAAAGCAGTAAATTCTTATTCCAATACATTAAACACAATAACGTGGGTCTGAAATCTAGCCTAAATTTGATAGCGTATTACATAATTCCGTAATTTCAAGTTTTTGATCTTCTCACAGTACGTACAGTTGGGTGATGGAACACCGTTGGATGCTCCTTCCTTCATCAATGTCACTGGTACTGTTGACAACCATTGTAACACCGCTGAAATGTTAACTTCTGAAGCCTTTGAGGTCTGCTCTGAGGAAGATGTTGCACACGTCGAAATCTCCTGCTGTGCTGAGAGAGTAGGTGTAGCTGTAGACGAAGTTGTCATCGGGCTCTGCACTGATGATGGTAGACCTTCGATCCAGGTCGGTGTTGGTAGTGGTAATGATGCCTTCGAGTTCTCAAGAATAGCTAGATACTGGTCTAATATGTAAGTCAAGTCTGACTATCCGAACCATTCATCGCCGCAGCCAGAGACTGACTGAAGTTCATATCGCCAGTGTCTCACTTATATATTCTCATTAGCTGGTACAACACATGAGTCAAAACAATAACCATGATCATTATACTTACACTTAACTTTCTCGGAACAATTTTTTTAATGACTATGTAAGCTATCGAGACGTAAAATTAGTTTTCTGCACTTGTTACATTGAAACTCTGTTCTTTTCAGTAAATTATTTGGTCAACTGCTTCTTTCATGTGTGCGCGCATTTGTAGGTTTAGTAAATGATGCACCACAGTATTTGCACTGACGCGATGTACGCTCTTCATTAATTGAAGTCTGCAATGCTGATGTTGATACTTCAGCTGATGATGGAACAGCAAATATCGATCTGCAGCCGGTATCAGGATCTCCGACTCCATCAACGTTGCTACCATCGAGGTCCCCGCTGCTGACGGTAAACAGTTTATCCCGGTCGACATTGGAGCAGTAACTAAATCTTTCGAAACTTACTGAAGACAGCCGATCCGAACTGCACTGCTGCCAGAGGTGAACTGAGGGTCCAGTAGTCTGAACCTCCCTTATATACTCGAGGCCTAATGGTATACTACATGAGTCAAAATATTAACTGTATTTAATAATAATTTTTTATTAGGTACCCTATAATTATAGCAATAAAACACACAAGTTCAGGTTGTCGTGTCCTGCATTTGGCCTCGGCCCCTTGTGCGAGTGCTACATGCTCATCCCTGAAACAAACATTGCTGCCCCGACACCGCAGGGTATTTTTTACCTAATCTCTATGCCTAAGCTAGTATCCTGTAAGATGGTGATGCACCCGGCGCCAATAGATGGCGCCTGCTGCAGAATGTAAATAAGTGGGATTCATTGTGTCATTACTCAGGGAAGGAGCGGGCTTCCGCTCGTGTTGGGAGCATCCTGAGAGTAAGAAATAAGCATATGACCAGGACAGTCAGTGACATCTTATAGAACATGCTGCAAAGGCTAAATCTGTAAATATTGCCTGTAATGATAATGTAACCGTCATCATCAACTTCAACCGGCAGAAGGCGGCAGGCTGTCAAAAGCTAGGAATTCAAAATGTAGGGAAACTGACTGAAACACAATTTACAATTTCATTTCTATATTTTATGATAAAAAAAATCCAAATATTTATTATCGAAATAGAGTAAATGGTCAATTACGAAGTCTTTTATTTAATCTATAAAGCTCTGTCTGGTTGATAACTGTGTTTTTTTGTAAATGACGAAGCAGTTTTTTCTTATTTAATGACAGAAAAACTAGACTCCAACCAAACAACATTTTACAACAATTAGATTTCCCAGCAACCAGATGGATTATTTTACCATTTACCTAAAATGTATTTGAAAAAACCTTATTTTCTTAGTTGGAAAACAATAAATAGGACAACATATGGATGATAACAAAATGTTCATTAAAAAAATGGTGTTCTCAAAATCCATACAGAAATAAAAGTCTTGTCACACTGTAAAACTTGCACTTTCAACAAATTCATATAAAATTGGTCAAATAAAATTGGAGGGTTGTAATGATGACATCCAACCCAACATCTACATAATTTTAGAAATTGCTGAATACAAAAATAATGCATGATAAGGAATGCTAACACAAGCGATTTTTGTTACGAAACAAATGTTCGGAAACACAATTATGCAAGGTACCATGTGCGTCGCAACCGGAGGGGGGGGGGAGAGGGGGGCGGGGGTGGGGGACACGTCCCCCCCAATATTAAAAGTCTTAAATTTCGTCCCCTCCAATAATATATTTAGTTTCGTAGTTATATTAAAAATATGATTTCTGTGATATAACCCATATGTTGCGCATGATGCATTTAGTTCAATCGTGGTAATGTGAGCACTTTTTAATTTGATCTTCGTGTAAAATCAAAATCAGCTCCGATACCGAAGCGCGCCAATAGCAGAAAGCCGATCTTTGACAGACTTCGAATATATATATATATATATATATATATATATATATATATATTAAGGTAAAATAATGATTAGGAGAGACACTATAATAATAGTGAATATAATCACTTTATTACTTATGTTTGTGTACTTGTGCGAAATATTCTTAATACTGCTGCGGCATTTAAGTGTAACATTCAGGTTTCTCCTGATGTTTAAATTAATGATTTTGTGTGGATATAGCACCAGCAGATATGTTAACTGTGTTTTTACAAATTTGTTCTCTGAAAATATTTATTATAAAAAATAAATTATATATTGCAACCAACTATAATTAGAATATTTAGGAAAGAAAAATGCCGATGGTTATTCCTCAACAACTAAATCTATTGAAGTCCCCCCCCAAAAAATATATCCTTGCGACGCCCATGCAAAGTACAAGTGCGAACGGCAGCGCACAGATTTGAATTTCGAGCGCATCTGGGCGCCACTCAACTGGCTGAATGGACGCGAGAACACAGCGCCATGATGTTTAATTGCTTCGCGAGAAGCAGGTGAAGAGCTGGGGTTATAGATCATGAATTAGCCCTACATAGATACCAGGAGACTGGTGTAGAGTACAGTGAATGGTTTGTTGTATTATGCACATGTTCAGCTTTGCACCATTAGCGCAATACTGACAATTTGGTGAGTATGGTGCTGTGATTACAGTTTTTACTAGCAAAATCTGGATGGCATACTTTACATTCTCAGAGATGGCTGATGTACATATGGTGTATGAGTAAGCGAGAGAAGTCGCAGGAGAGGCAGTATAACCCTGTTTGTTCTACTTGTCAAATAAGTACCAAAAGTATGCGCACAATCAAAAACAAACTAAGCGAGTTCATAAATTTAAATTCGAAACTCAATTAATTAATCTACAAAAAAAAAGTCATTAAAAAAATTGCAGATGTTAGGAATGAAATTCATATTACTACCAAATATTAGAACTAGCCCACCAGATAAAAGTTTGTAAAAACTAATAAAAAATATAAAATATTTTGTAAAAGCATTTTATGCTGACTTCAATTTAAGTTCACTATGTACCAATTCTTTCAGTTGAATTGGCTAAAATGAAAATGTCGAATATTCGTGTGGAAATGCCTCTATATTCTCTTGCTCGCTTCAGATTAACCCGCGGATGTTCTGGTGGGATAACTTCTATCCACAAATTCATATGACGATCATTGGGACAACTCAAGGAAATTCATATAGGCACGACAATCCATGGTCAGCATAGTATCCATTTGATATGCAATATGTCTTATTAAGATATCCTATGGATGTCAATGGAATGTACATTTGCTGTTAAGAAAAAGATAAATTATAAAACACGGAATTTGATGTTGTAGCGGTAAGGACATAGTCGGCGAACTCCACCCAATGTGGCGGTATGTACTACCCGGAAAACTCCACCCAAAATGTATCGGTGGAACATAGACATATCCGGCGACTCCATCAAATGATACGTGGGACATACTCGGCGAACTCCACCAAACTGTACGTGGGACATTCTCGGTGTCTAAACCATATATAGAGGGGGAGGGGGGATCCGTAACTCTAAAAACCTACACTCGCTTGGCAATAAAAAAAAAGGTTCGTAGTAATCAAGACTATTCACAACCCGGGATCTTAAAAATAATAGGTTCCGCCCCCTGTACAGGAGGTCTGGAGAGAGAAGGAATCACTTTAAATGAATTAAAACTTAGTTCTAAAGAAAGTACGTTTATTACACGAGACCTTAAACTCCTACAAAATGTTACTAGTCTACGAGAGGCAATCATTAAGTATTAACTTTTACATTTAAACTTAATAAATAAAATCTAGGGAAATCTAAAAACCAGTCTTATTAGTTGCTTTACAATTAAGTACTTTAACTTGAATGAACTAAAAGGGGATCTTTATTTACAAACGCTTTGATAAACGAGCAGCTAGAGGGTATCAAAATCTTTTACGACGTTAAAACTCATTCTAAGTCCTTAAAGTTAGCTTAAACATTATTTTAAATTATCTAAGGTCAAAACGTAAAACTATACGTCTAGCACGAGGTCATCAATATCTGCTCAGGTCCGGCATCTTCAAAAATAACTTAAACATTACTTACGCGACCCCAACCAACTTTACATGAACGTATTGCTGTTCCAAGAGGCATAGCCTTCCCCAGAGTGAGCCCCGAGCAACCTCCAGCGGCTGCTTATAAACCTTCTCGGCCCCGCCGACCCTTCCAGAGAACCTCGGCCCGCCGATGTTTCCAGAGAATCTCGGCCGCCGCCCCCAAATTTCGCAATCAGGGCCCGAGCCCGCGGAACGAGCACCGCGCTGCGACCCAGTTACGCCAGCAGACCACCGCTTCGCGAGGTCGATGGCCCGCGCGCGACTCATGAGGAATATGCAGCGAGGGCAACCGACACGCCGCCGGCCGGTCGCTGACGAAACGAGGCCGCTTCTCGCACGGGCGCAGCGACCCGCCCACAGCTCGCGCCATGAAAGACAGAAATCTGAACCCGGCCACACCGAGAAATTTCTGGAACGCGACAATATTAGCCACAATTTTATCCAAAATGCTTCGAACTTTATAAAACTTTTATAAACATTATGTGATTTAAAAAAAAAACAAACCTTTATGAACACATATTTGTATAACTGTTTGGCCACAAATGCGATTCGATGTTCTGATAAAAATTTGAATCGGTATTTCGTACCTAGGCAGCATGTTCAGAACAGAATAAACACAAACTTAGTAACATCCGTAGTTAAAGTTCAAACAAAAATTTAATTTTCATTAGGTCTAGATAAATTTAAACTTTTCAAACACCATATTATTCTTAACAAAATATCAAACTGAATAAAAATTAATTGTAAAGATTATAATAATTATAAATAGGTAGGCACATAATAATTAACTAAAGTATCAAGCTAGATAACTTCTCACGCTAATACAGGCAGTAAATCATGATTCAAAATCTAACTGTAGTAAAAATGTTTCTATTATCATGTATAGTTTGACCTGTTAAAATAGGATGCCAATTGTGTTATTCATTACTAATAGGATGCTATTGGGTTAAATTATTCCACTCTGGGAAGCGTAATTGGCCTCCATCATACCAATCGTAAATCGAGTAGCCAAACCACGCAATTTAGAGCAGTTAACCTGTATCAGACACTGCTTGTAAAATATTCAAGCAAGTGACTTGCGGAAATGCTTCTAACTGGTTCCTCTGACGTATCGCGTAGCGTCAATCATCTGCGAAATGGACTCGGACCTTGTTAACCACGCAAGGCGATTCGCGATTACACAAAGCGGAACGTTGGTCATTTACCCGACGGCTGAGCTCGTCGAAACGCGATATGTATCCGAAGTCTTTCAGGTTGGTGGAGCCCACCCATTCATTCCGCCAGTGCTTCATTCTTATCTCACCACTCCTCGTCGTCTCTAAAGACCCCGATGTCGATGAGATGTTGAGCTCTAATACATAAATGTCATCTTTCAGGTTCATCCTGGGCATCCTCTGGTGCGTGGGGCTGTGGCCGTCGGCTACCAGCGGTCGCGTGTACCGCTGCTGGGTAGCCGTCTGCACCGGTACGATGCTGACCATGTGGGTCCTCGAGATCGTAAAGCTTAAGCTCGCCTTCGGCGACGTCCATGCCTTCACCGAGTCCCTGTGCCTGTTGATGACCCAGACCAATGTGCTATTCAAAGGCTTACACCTGATGTGGACGTGGCACCAGATCAGGGACCTGGTGGTCCGGGCCGCCTCTGAGGTGTCCCAGGACTGCAGGCAGCACTGCAACCACGTGCTGGAAGGGACGCGTCGCCGCATCAGGAACCTGGGCATTACTTTCTACGTGTCGTCCTCCATGACCTCTCTCGCGTGGATCTTCTCCCCGATCGTCAGAGGCATCTTAGAGCCCAACAAACCTTGGTCACTGCCGATCAACTCTTGGTATCCGTTTGACCCCCAGTCATCCTCAATCATATATTGGTCTACATATGCGTTTGAGACATTTTTTGTAGTTATAATTAACTCCTGGTATACTTCCTTGACACTTATATATATCTTTCTCCTCATAGGTGCCTGTTCCAGGTTCGAAATGGTCTCAGTATTGTTTGAAATGTCTGGGGAGAGAGCTGAAGATTTATGTAAAATAGAGAAAGCATTCAATTTCTCAGCTAGTCTTAATAGAAAGAAAAGCTATCAAATAACCAGTAAAGAATTTTATGGGAATGGAGATTGGAATACTCCATCTGGGCAACTGATAACTGAAGGATTCATTAAAGCAGAAACCAAAAACAGGTTTGAGACCAACTTGAAAAAAATTTGGATTGATTATGTTCACTACCATGATATGGCATTTCGGTAAGTAGACAACATTATGTAATGTAAAGTAAGAACATCATATATGCTTTAGCTCATCCCACATCTTTGGTTACAAAAATTACGAGAGGTTATATCACCACATTATAATGCTTTATGTCAGGGACATTGAAGAAGTATCAATTCATCTCTTCTTGGCCATAATAATTTCGGATAAAGTTATTTTTTTTTATCATAAGGGCAGTTATGTCAGTGGTTCTGTATCCTTAGAGGTAAAAGATAAAAAAAGGGTCATATATGTGAATGGTATTGATCCATCTACATTACTAGGTCTTCGGTGTTACCGGTAAGTACCAACTCTTTGATAAAAAATTATCCTTTATGTGGTGGCTAGACGTCAGGATGTTCTTAGTTTCATCTCGCATATTAATGTCAGTAGAATGTACACTGACATGAAATAGTTTAAGCATGTATCCTTTTGATCCCTGAATGTTGGTCCTTTTACTGTGGCTGATTCCGATTAGTAAGGATGAAACTTTTGCTGATACAGCCTTGACCAAATGATCCATTTAATATAAATGATTCAGCTAATAAAAAAAAATAGCTGTGAAAGAATGTCGCAAATTCTTTCGACACTAACACAACCTGGTTTATCAAAAAATAAATGCATTCTAGGTGGTCATTTGTATATGTTTATTGATTATTCGCGATATAATTTTCAAGATATATTTAACTTGTACGAAATAAAGTTGATCAAATGACAATAATAAATACACAGATAAATATACAAACAGCATTTGGCTGGTTTAGTTATTATCTATCCTTATATTGATACTAAAGCAAGCATCACAAGGATGCAAGAGTGACTCATCATTTCATGAAGTGTCTCATCGGCGATTCTGAGAGGATCCTTGAAATTAGTTGGAGGTCAACACAAATGGTTGAAATCTTTAAGATATACTTTACAAGGATCCTTTACATTAAATGGGTTTTTAAGAATGTATTCGTAAAAATCATGTGTGATTTCTTTCTGAACTTTTGCTTCTAGTTAAATTAGAGCATGTGGAGATTTTGATAAAATAGGTATACATTATTGTTTTCTCACAAAGCTGTTTCATTAGACTTTAATGCATTTGATGTCTTGTGAACCATAAACACTCTACCAGGCAAGCTAAGAAACTCTTGCCTGTAAATTACAAATTCAACAGACACTTATAAATTAGTAGTGTTAAAGATGCGTGAATGGTTTACAGGTATGTGAAGGAGCTGAGAGTTGTGTTCAGCCTGATTGTACTGGCTCAAGTTCTAACGTGTCTAGGAATCATATGCCAGGCAGGTTTCCTTATTTTAGTGGTAAGTTTAAAATTTTAAATGATCGTGAACTATTTATTTCATGACTAAACAAATAAAAATAATATTTATTTTATTTTTCTATGACTAAAAATGTTTTTATCTATGCTATTAATTTTATCTCAAAATGCTGACAAAAGGTTTGATGCCAATTACTTTTAATTTTCTTTAAGCTGGGGTTGGTTGTAAGGCTATATCATATTCAGGTCATGGGTTTGAGCCCAACTACTTAAAAATATTTTTTTCAGATAGAATTTGCATCTAAATTCTTGCAGTATTTCAGTATATTTTGTGGCCATTTTATAACTATCAAAGTGACAGCCAGAAATTGACGCCAGACTGTAGGCTAGCCCAGCTCTTAAGGGATAAGGTGTTATCCTCAATTACTGTGCTTCTATAATTAGTGTTGTTGCTCATGATACTAAATTAACTCATAATATAACTATATTTAATTGCTTATGAGTAGAATACAATAGTATTTCCGGAAACAGGGTTCAGGGTGTGGAGCCGGAGCCGAGCCACATCTCTGATTCTGACGTCACGGTGGCCATCTTTTATGAGCGTAACGGGACACAGCGTAACGGGACACAGCGTAACGGGACACAGCGTAACGGGACAAGCGTAACGAGACACAACGTAACGGGACATAACGTAACGGTACAAGTAGATCACGGCGGCCATTTTGGAACCGCCATTTTTAATGACGACATTTTGTTTTCTCGAACTTTCCGGCGTTGTGTTTTCCGCCATTTTGAATTATGACGTCACCGTTGCAATCATCGTTATGGTCGGTATCTTTAAAATCTTTATTTATAATCCGATTTTAATAAAAAAAATACAAAAATTTATAAAAAAATTAAATAATAAAATTTTAATAAAAAATATTTAAAAAAATACATTTACGACACGGAGTTCGGAGTCCTCTGTTCGAAACCGACGAGTGCAAAAAAAAACGACCGATCCTTCCCCCATGGTGGGTGCTGGCTGACTGGCCACCAATCACTTTGTTAATAGCAAATATATCATCTGGCAGTATGACGTCAAGTCCGCCATTTTGACATTTGGACGCCATCTTGAAAAACTTTATTTATTATCCGATTTTAATGAAATATATTGCAAAAGTCATCAAAAAATTAACTTATTTGAATTCCGTTTGATTAGATCGATTAATGTCCTTATTTCGATTCCCAGCGTGAGTAAACGGCCGATCCTTCCTCTATGAAAGCTACCTAAACTGATCCAACACCAACAATACAAAGGTACATATATCGTCAGCTGATATGACGTCATGTCCACCATCTTGTCTTCATCCGCTGGAGACCACCATCATGTTTTCGTCCGCCAGTGTGTCGATATCATGTTAATATAATTTTCTGGTCACAATACTTTTGTCCTCAACTGTTGACATTGAACATTGACCTTGACCTTGACCTTGGCCTTTGACCTTGACCTTTGACCTTTAAATTTGACCTTGACCTTTAAATTTGACCTTGACCTTGAAATTTGACCTTGACCTTGAACTTTGACCTTGACCTTGAACTTTGACCTTGACCTTGAAATTTGACCTTGACCTTGAAATTTGACCTTGACCTTGAAATTTGACCTTGACCTTGAAATTTGACTTTGTCCTTGTCGACCATCATGGATCCGACATTTTATGTTCAGTACATGCTACCAGGAGCTACCACCTGCTGGAGTACGCCATCTTGTGTGTGTACTTGTATTATAGAGTACATTTTTACAGTGCAGCAATCATTTATTACGGAGGTGCCCCCCGCCATCTTGAAATTCGGACGCCATCTTGAAATCATGTAATAATGTAGCTAGAAAAGCGGGAAAAAATCCAAAATTCATCAAAAAAATCACTCATTAATTTACACATCGATTCGATCCGCTTCAGTCCTTGGTTCGATCCTCGATCGTTGCAATAATGTTTAATTTTATGAAAAAATAACTTCAATAAGCCACGTTCAACATTCTTAAAGAGACTTTAAAACCTCTACTACCATCATCCTATAAGCCATCAAGACCACCATATTGAAAATTCGTAATTGTAATGCTAGAGATTCGGGAAAAATTCCAAAATTCATTAAATAAATTTATAATCTATATACTGATTGATTAGGTCGACTAAGGTCCTTGGTACGATCTAGGACGATGCAAAAAAATTAAATATAACATCAATTTAACATAATAGTAACAGGTTCGAGGAATTAAACACCACAAGTTCTTTTACAAACATAATATTTATTACATAATTTCTATTCTACTACAGGATCATTTGCGAAAGCCAGCAATCTTATAATCATTTAGTTCCGCAGCGGTGTGAAATGACTAATTCTTAGCTCCAATCGGTTGCTGCACATCGGTTTTCTTGCTTGTACGCTCACGAGCCTTCAACCTAAACCGAGGAGTCGAAATTTCTGCAGGTAGTTCAGCAGTAGACACACGGACTTCACCTTTACAGTTTTTCGCATGTCGTCGCAAACTGTCAATTCGAGTAAACCATTTAAGGCACTCATCACATCGAAACTTCATGCGAGATGGATTCTTCGTGCATTTGCTCCGCTCATGTCTTCGTGCATCATGGGAAAATGCGAACGACGTATCACAGTAGCTGCAAGGATACCGTGGTGATGAAGACGATCCTTTCAGACCCGATCCAGATACAGGCGTTGCAACAGTAGTACCATCTCCAGGCATACTCTTATGCACATCGACGCATCGTTGTTGTGACGAAACCTTTACTTTCTGCCGCACAGCAGGACCTTTGCATGCCTTCATGTGCGTTTTCATATTATCTTTTCTGGCAAACTGCTTATGACATTTCTCACAAACAAACATTTTACGATATAGGTTCTTGGCACATTATCTATTCTCATGTCGTCGAGCATTGCTGTTGTTTGAGAAAATCTTGTTGCAGTAACAGCACCGATGTTCGTTAGTTGTTGTCGATTCGGCATCCATTGAAGTCTCCATTGATGGTGAACCAGCGTTCGCCGAGTTTCCCTGCACATCCAGCTCAGTAGTCATTAAGCTATCTTCTGCTGGTGGTATCACATCTGTTGAAATCTCCTCCAATGTTGACGCCGTCGTTGCCAACGGGATCTGCACCTTCTCCATCGTAGCTGTCGTCAAGGTTCCCGTAGACGATGGTACAACCTCCGAGTTCGACGTTAAAGACGGTAAAGATGCCATCGAGGTCTCAAGAACAGCTAATTGACACGACTTATGCACCAGAAGAAACAAACTAGGTGATCCTTACACCGCCGACGTCAGTAACAAACTGAGCGTCCTGCTGTCTAGGACTCGCTTATATACATGCACCGTATGGAATAATACGCTAGTCAAATCAAGAACCATTTACAATAATACTAGAGTCAAATCTACAAATTAAAAAAGAGGATCATTTGATCGAAAAAAATATCGATCTCTCCAATATACGCCAGGTTCCAAGAGCTACAATTCACGCCATCAGATCCATCTACATTTTGCTCCTATGCTTCAATTGACCATTAGCTGCAAGTGCTCCAACAGCTCCATCAGCTTCAACACGTAATGTACGCAATGTACGCGCAATACATGCAATTTACAGGCAATAAATGTAATGATTACACAGTACACACAGGAAACGGAACGTACACACAGTAAACACAGGAAACGGAATGTACACACAGTACACACAGGAAACTAAACGGACACACAGTACACACAGGAAACGGAACGTACACACAGTACACACAGGAAACGGAATGTACACACAGTACACACAGGAAACTAAACGGACACACAGTACACACAGGAAACTAAACGGACACACAGTACACACAGGAAACTGAACGTACACACAGTACACACAGGAAACGGAACGTACACACAGGAAACGGAACGTACACACAGTACACACAGGAAACTGAACGTACACACAGTACACACAGGAAACTAAACGTACACACAGTACACACAGGAAACTAAACGTACACACAGTACACACAGGAAACGGAACGTACACACAGTACACACAGGAAACGGAACGTACACACAGTACACACAGGAACTAAACGTACACACAGTACACACAGGAAACTGAACGTACACACAGTACACACAGGAAACGGAACGTACACACAGTACACACAGGAAACTAAACGTACACACAGTACACACAGGAAACTGAACGTACACACAGTACACACAGGAAACGGAACGTACACACAGTACTCATAGGAAACTAAACGTACACACAGTACACACAGGAAACGGAACGTACACACAGTACACACAGAAAACGGAACGTACACACAGTGCACACAGAAAACGGAACGTACACACAGTGCACACAGGAAACTGAACGTACACACAGTACACACAGGAAACGGAACGTACACACAGTACACACAGGAAACGTAATGATCACACATACAGTAGCAGAAACACACAGGCTTAGTTGGAAATCAGAATACAAGAAATAAAAACATTAAATTTTTACTTTCAATATTTAATTACTTCTCAACATTACACAAATACAAGTAAAAGAAGCCATTATTGTATGTAGCCAGCTTTCCTCAGTTCTTTGAGTATGAAGGATATTTCTTTGATGCACGAATAGTTTCCTGCACAAAGCGAGCCATGTAGAAGTCTTAGCCGGTCAACCAATATGTTTGGATCTTTCCATGATGTGTAATCAATCTCTTCTACCACCATCTTACTTGCTTGTTTATTATAAATACTTTTAATATCACAATCATCCCAGTGATCATAATAAGCATTATCAGATTTATTTATTATAACACGACGTTTCCATCGTTTCGGTCTCAGGACATCGCCACATTCTTCGATCTTGTCAGCTCTAGGTGCTTCATCACAGTCTATGCCTTTGTCAACAGCCTCAGAGTCACTGTAACAATCACTGTAGAAGACATCCTCTTCACCCAGATTACCGTATGAATTCGCTATCGATGATGTCGAAGTGTCTTCATCGTCTTCATGCTTCCTTTTTAGGAGTCCATCATTTTTACAAAGAATGGAAGATCTACTGAATATAGGCTTGAATGTATTCTCACTTTTAACGGTGTTGATACTTCCATTAGTTTCAGTCTTCCCGAAGCCATTAGCATCCTTCAATTTATGTTCTTCCTCACGATCGGGTGAGCTAATACCATCACGCTCAGGACAAGGAAAATTATTGTCATAATGCAGATCACTCTTCTTTAGTATAGTGGATCCATCGGTGTCCTCTATGCCGTAAGTAGTCTTGACTTTACATGTTCTACCATGTCTTTTTAAGCTGTCAATTCGTGTTAACAACCTGCTACAACGATTACAGCTTAACATGTTGCGTAGTGGGTTTCTAGCACAATCATTCTTCTCATGACGTCTAGCATTCCTTCTCATGACAAAATCCTTGCCACAGTATCTACAGCGGCTTCCTTCCGATTCAGCTATAGATAACAAACCACGATCCATGGTAGCTTCTGTGACTAATGTTAGATACAAACTGTCAGTTTTCTCCAATTGGAACCATTTCTTAAATAGAGTTTTTGAAATATTTCATCAGCGAGAGTTAAGTTATCTAATGCAAAGCAAATTGATGCAAGTAGTTCTGGCTGTCGTCAACAGACGGCGCCACGTGTTGCTTGCAGGTAAATAATATATATTTCATTAATGTGGGATGCGGAACGCTCACTATCTATCGCAAAGGGAGGTTGGCTTCGATAGTATCCAAGGAGAAAAAAGTTCGTCCTTCCTGCTAGTGCTTCTCAGATTTCTCACGGTCCGCCATCTTGGATTACGACGTCACGGCGGCCATCTTGGATGGGTGTGACCTTGACCTTTGACCGTAACCGCAGGAATGATCGCAAGCACACGGATTAACCATCAAAATATTGATAAGAATAATCAGGAGCACACGGAGAAAACCATCATAATATTGGAAAGAATAATCAGGAGCACACGGAGAAAACCACCACAAGTTTTCTTTGATATCATAAAAATACAAAAAAAAATTAATAAAAAATTAAAAATAAAAACAAAAAAAATTCAAGCATTCTGCTAGCTTGTGAACTTCTCATTGTTGAGCAAAGATAGAGTTCTAGTACAAGCCAGAATGTTTGAATTTTTTTTGTTTTTATTTTTAATTTTTTATTAATTTTTTTTTTGTATTTTTATGATATCAAAGAAAACTTGTGGTGGTTTTCTCCGTGTGCTCCTGATTATTCTTGCCAATATTATGATGGTTTTCTCCGTGTGCTCCTGATTATTCTTATCAATATTTTGATGGTTAATCCGTGTGCTTGCGATCATTCCTGCGGTTACGGTCAAAGGTCAAGGTCACACCCATCCAAGATGGCCGCCGTGACGTCGTAATCCAAGATGGCGGACCGTGAGAAATCTGAGAAGCACTAGCAGGAAGGACGAACTTTTTTCTCCTTGGATACTATCGAAGCCAACCTCCCTTTGCGATAGATAGTGAGCGTTCCGCATCCCACATTAATGAAATATATATTATTTACCTGCAAGCAACACGTGGCGCCATCTGTTGACGACAGCCAGAACTACTTGCATCAATTTGCTTTGCATTAGATAACTTAACTCTCGCTGATGAAATATTTCAAAAACTCTATTTAAGAAATGGTTCCAATTGGAGAAAACTGACAGTTTGTATCTAACATTAGTCACAGAAGCTACCATGGATCGTGGTTTGTTATCTATAGCTGAATCGGAAGGAAGCCGCTGTAGATACTGTGGCAAGAATTTTGTCATGAGAAGGAATGCTAGACGTCATGAGAAGAATGATTGTGCTAGAAACCCACTACGCAACATGTTAAGCTGTAATCGTTGTAGCAGGTTGTTAACACGAATTGACAGCTTAAAAAGACATGGTAGAACATGTAAAGTCAAGACTACTTACGGCATAGAGGACACCGATGGATCCACTATACTAAAGAAGAGTGATCTGCATTATGACAATAATTTTCCTTGTCCTGAGCGTGATGGTATTAGCTCACCCGATCGTGAGGAAGAACATAAATTGAAGGATGCTAATGGCTTCGGGAAGACTGAAACTAATGGAAGTATCAACACCGTTAAAAGTGAGAATACATTCAAGCCTATATTCAGTAGATCTTCCATTCTTTGTAAAAATGATGGACTCCTAAAAAGGAAGCATGAAGACGATGAAGACACTTCGACATCATCGATAGCGAATTCATACGGTAATCTGGGTGAAGAGGATGTCTTCTACAGTGATTGTTACAGTGACTCTGAGGCTGTTGACAAAGGCATAGACTGTGATGAAGCACCTAGAGCTGACAAGATCGAAGAATGTGGCGATGTCCTGAGACCGAAACGATGGAAACGTCGTGTTATAATAAATAAATCTGATAATGCTTATTATGATCACTGGGACGATTGTGATATTAAAAGTATTTATAATAAACAAGCAAGTAAGATGGTGGTAGAAGAGATTGATTACACATCATGGAAAGATCCAAACATATTGGTTGACCGGCTAAGACTTCTACATGGCTCGCTTTGTGCAGGAAACTATTCGTGCATCAAAGAAATATCCTTCATACTCAAAGAACTGAGGAAAGCTGGCTACATACAATAATGGCTTCTTTTACTTGTATTTGTGTAATGTTGAGAAGTAATTAAATATTGAAAGTAAAAATTTAATGTTTTTATTTCTTGTATTCTGATTTCCAACTAAGCCTGTGTGTTTCTGCTACTGTATGTGTGATCATTACGTTTCCTGTGTGTACTGTGTGTACGTTCCGTTTCCTGTGTGTACTGTGTGTACGTTCAGTTTCCTGTGTGCACTGTGTGTACGTTCCGTTTTCTGTGTGCACTGTGTGTACGTTCCGTTTCCTGTGTGTACTGTGTGTACGTTCCGTTTCCTGTGTGTACTGTGTGTACGTTTAGTTTCCTATGTGTACTGTGTGTACGTTCCGTTTCCTGTGTGTACTGTGTGTACATTCAGTTTCCTGTGTGTACTGTGTGTACGTTCCGTTTCCTGTGTGTACGTTCCGTTTCCTGTGTGTACTGTGTGTACGTTCAGTTTCCTGTGTGTACTGTGTGTCCGTTTAGTTTCCTGTGTGTACTGTGTGTCCGTTTAGTTTCCTGTGTGTACTGTGTGTACATTCCGTTTCCTGTGTGTACTGTGTGTACGTTCCGTTTCCTGTGTGTACTGTGTGTCCGTTTAGTTTCCTGTGTGTACTGTGTGTACATTCCGTTTCCTGTGTGTACTGTGTGTACGTTCCGTTTCCTGTGTGTACTGTGTAATCATTACATTTATTGCCTGTAAATTGCATGTATTGCGCGTACATTGCGTACATTACGTGTTGAAGCTGATGGAGCTGTTGGAGCACTTGCAGCTAATGGTCAATTGAAGCATAGGAGCAAAATGTAGATGGATCTGATGGCGTGAATTGTAGCTCTTGGAACCTGGCGTATATTGGAGAGATCGATATTTTTTTCGATCAAATGATCCTCTTTTTTAATTTGTAGATTTGACTCTAGTATTATTGTAAATGGTTCTTGATTTGACTAGCGTATTATTCCATACGGTGCATGTATATAAGCGAGTCCTAGACAGCAGGACGCTCAGTTTGTTACTGACGTCGGCGGTGTAAGGATCACCTAGTTTGTTTCTTCTGGTGCATAAGTCGTGTCAATTAGCTGTTCTTGAGACCTCGATGGCATCTTTACCGTCTTTAACGTCGAACTCGGAGGTTGTACCATCGTCTACGGGAACCTTGACGACAGCTACGATGGAGAAGGTGCAGATCCCGTTGGCAACGACGGCGTCAACATTGGAGGAGATTTCAACAGATGTGATACCACCAGCAGAAGATAGCTTAATGACTACTGAGCTGGATATGCAGGGAAACTCGGCGAACGCTGGTTCACCATCAATGGAGACTTCAATGGATGCCGAATCGACAACAACTAACGAACATCGGTGCTGTTACTGCAACAAGATTTTCTCAAACAACAGCAATGCTCGACGGCATGAGAATAGATAATGTGCCAAGAACCTATATCGTAAAATGTTTGTTTGTGAGAAATGTCATAAGCAGTTTGCCAGAAAAGATAATATGAAAACGCACATGAAGGCATGCAAAGGTCCTGCTGTGCGGCAGAAAGTAAAGGTTTCGTCACAACAACGATGCGTCGATGTGCATAAGAGTATGCCTGGAGATGGTACTACTGTTGCAACGCCTGTATCTGGATCGGGTCTGAAAGGATCGTCTTCATCACCACGGTATCCTTGCAGCTACTGTGATACGTCGTTCGCATTTTCCCATGATGCACGAAGACATGAGCGGAGCAAATGCACGAAGAATCCATCTCGCATGAAGTTTCGATGTGATGAGTGCCTTAAATGGTTTACTCGAATTGACAGTTTGCGACGACATGCGAAAAACTGTAAAGGTGAAGTCCGTGTGTCTACTGCTGAACTACCTGCAGAAATTTCGACTCCTCGGTTTAGGTTGAAGGCTCGTGAGCGTACAAGCAAGAAAACCGATGTGCAGCAACCGATTGGAGCTAAGAATTAGTCATTTCACACCGCTGCGGAACTAAATGATTATAAGATTGCTGGCTTTCGCAAATGATCCTGTAGTAGAATAGAAATTATGTAATAAATATTATGTTTGTAAAAGAACTTGTGGTGTTTAATTCCTCGAACCTGTTACTATTATGTTAAATTGATGTTATATTTAATTTTTTTGCATCGTCCTAGATCGTACCAAGGACCTTAGTCGACCTAATCAATCAGTATATAGATTATAAATTTATTTAATGAATTTTGGAATTTTTCCCGAATCTCTAGCATTACAATTACGAATTTTCAATATGGTGGTCTTGATGGCTTATAGGATGATGGTAGTAGAGGTTTTAAAGTCTCTTTAAGAATGTTGAACGTGGCTTATTGAAGTTATTTTTTCATAAAATTAAACATTATTGCAACGATCGAGGATCGAACCAAGGACTGAAGCGGATCGAATCGATGTGTAAATTAATGAGTGATTTTTTTGATGAATTTTGGATTTTTTCCCGCTTTTCTAGCTACATTATTACATGATTTCAAGATGGCGTCCGAATTTCAAGATGGCGGGGGGCACCTCCGTAATAAATGATTGCTGCACTG
The DNA here is from genome assembly GCF_032445375.1 of Bacillus rossius redtenbacheri. Lineage (NCBI taxonomy): Eukaryota > Metazoa > Arthropoda > Insecta > Phasmatodea > Bacillidae > Bacillus > Bacillus rossius. Next base: position 341,721,076 of record NC_086330.1, on the reverse strand, counting down.
TAAAAATGTACTCTATAATACAAGTACACACACAAGATGGCGTACTCCAGCAAGTGGTAGCTCCTGGTAGCATGTACTGAACATAAAATGTCGGATCCATGATGGTCGACAAGGACAAAGTCAAATTTCAAGGTCAAGGTCAAATTTCAAGGTCAAGGTCAAATTTCAAGGTCAAGGTCAAATTTCAAGGTCAAGGTCAAAGTTCAAGGTCAAGGTCAAAGTTCAAGGTCAAGGTCAAATTTCAAGGTCAAGGTCAAATTTAAAGGTCAAGGTCAAATTTCAAGGTCAAAGGTCATGGTCAAAGGCCTAGGTCAAGGTCAAGGTCAATGTTCAATGTCAACAGTTGAGGACAAAAGTATTGTGACCAGAAAATTATACTAACATGATATCGACACACTGGCGGACGAAAACATGATGGTGGTCTCCAGCGGATGAAGACAAGATGGTGGACATGACGTCATATCAGCTGACGATATATGTACCTTTGTATTGTTGGTGTTGGATCAGTTTAGGTAGCTTTCATAGAGGAAGGATCGGCCGTTTACTCACGCTGGGAATCGAAATAAGGACATTAATCGATCTAATCAAACGGAATTCAAATAAGTTAATTTTTTGATGACTTTTGCAATATATTTCATTAAAATCGGATAATAAATAAAGTTTTTCAAGATGGTATCCAAATGTCAAAATGGCGGACTTGACGTCATACTGCCAGATGATATATTTGCTATTAACAAAGTGATTGGTGGCCAGTCAGCCAGCACCCACCACGGGGGAAGGATCGGTCGTTTTTTTTTGCACTCGTCGGTTTCGAACAGAGGACTCCGAACTCCGTGTCGTAAATGTATGTTTTTAAATATTTTTTATTAAAATTTTATTATTTAATTTTTTTATAAATTTTTGTATTTTTTTTATTAAAATCGGATAATAAATAAAGATTTTAAAGATGCCGACCATAACGATGATTGCAACGGTGACGTCATAATTCAAAATGGCGGAAAACACAACGCCGGAAAGTTCGAGAAAACAAAATGTCGTCATTAAAAATGGCGGTTCCAAAATGGCCGCCGTGATCTACTTGTACCGTTACGTTATGTCCCGTTACGTTGTGTCCCGTTACGCTGTGTCCCGTTACGCTCATAAAAGATGGCCACCGTGACGTCAGAATCAGAGATGTGGCTCGGCTCCGGCTCCACACCCTGAACCCTGTTTCCGGAAATACTATTGTATTCTACTCTTATGGAAACTGTTATCAAATTAATAAGTTTTAATTTTTTTTTTCACTCAAAGCTTAATTTTATTACATACCTTGCATGAACTAAGAACAAGTAATACTGTATTATACATAAATACTGTAATAGGGACAATAAATACGCGAGACAAGTGATGTCAGCGAACCCGACGGCGTGGAGCGTAACCTCGTTTTTTTTACAATGTATTTTAAGTTCCGGAGAGTAATTACAACTAGGGACGTGGAATGAAAACAGCTTGAAAGCAATGCAGTAAATTGTGTCGCGCTTCGCCAATGATAATTGGCCAGGGTTCCTCATATTGTCGTGTTAGGATATTTGGTATACAGTTTTTTGCTAACTGTTCTCATGTAACATTAGTCGTAAAACTTCTGATTGATTAATTGATTTATGGATTGTTACACTTGCGATTGGGCTTCCGCCTGTTGGCAAGAAGGCTCTCTCTTCTCCCCCCCCCCCCCCATTTCCTCATTTCTGAAGCCTCTTCCTCAAGTCCTTTATTCCTCTTCTCACATTCAGTATCTTTTCCTCAATTCTATTCCACTCCCTCCCCGTCTTCACTCGGAATACTTGCCTTCTTCTTTCCGGTCTTCTCCGCTCTCTCTGAATATTCCACCCATGATCCCTCCTCCCTCTATTAATAGGGACACCTGTATTTCGCGAATACATTTCGTGTCAAGGTATTTCACAAAATACTGTAGCTTTTCTCCTGTGGTTATTGGCTGAGGTCGGTGAGAGGTGTCGTCCCGCTCTTGACGGGGCCAATGAGAATGTGGTCACCGTACTGCTGCACCCTCACAATTTGCCATGACTCTTAGAAAAAGCTACAGTGTTTTGTGAAATACCTTGACATGAAATGAAATTGCGAAATACAGGTGTCCCTATCTATTAACCACTTTGTTCAACCTGTCGCCCAGCGCCTCCCAGCTCCCCTCATCGCTCGTCGCCCTAAAAACTTCACCAATCTCTCTACTTTCCTCCTTCTGTGTATTGTGTCCCATCCCAGCTCCATATCACCAATGTTTAGGGGCAGGCATTTTTCGCGAATAAATCTGAACGCCTATTAGACTGCAACAAGTTATACTCACACCAGCGGTTTCTTCCTTGTGATTGGCGGACGTCTGCCAGGGAAGTCGTTGCCTTATTTGACCGAGCCACTCAGGACGTGTTTGCTTCCGCACTGACTCGCTGTGATTGGTGTTGTAACAATCGATATTGACCTGAAAGAAACTCACCCAATCACGAGACACAGACGATGCTACAGTGTTTTAACTTTCAGCTAGCCTCGGAATCTTTTCGCGAAATATGCATGCCCCTACCAATGTTCTATGCGTATCACCATAATTGTTTTAAGATATTATTCTTAAATCAATCACAAATTAGTTTTTTCCCGCCAAGATCCTAAAAAATTATGTTTTAAATTATTTTGGAAAAAAAATATTCATTACTGAAAAATGTTCTAGTATTGAAGATTTTTATGACAAAGGCTACACACGAATGGTTAGGTTATTCAAGATTGTATATGTACCACACGACTAGTTGTTCTTAGATCATGTTGAGGTTAAAATATTGACTTTTAACTATACTAAAAAGCATTAAATAATTATTTATTGAGTGGATAAATTTTTTATAAACAAATTTATTTATTGAATTAATTAAAAATAATGATCAAAGTCTAGAATAAAAACTAAAAATATTTTATCCTATTAATTTATAGGTAATTCTCATCGTAAGATTGTGTATTTTGATACCCCATGCCAGTTGTTATGTCATAGCCATATCAATAAATTAAAATTTATAATAGTAATATATTTTAAAGCCTCTTATCAACCGCTGACTTTTCTTTCTCTTCAGAAAAAGGGATCCATAACAGATGTTTTGAAATATTCTGGATATCTCGTAACAGTTTTGTTCGAATTGCTGCTCTACTGCTGGTATGGAAACGAGATCATATACCAGGTAAAGAAGCCATGTATTTTTTTGTTGTTGTTTTGTTTTCACGATCACCTAGGATTGCAAAACGCTCCATATCTAGAGCCACGATTATTTTCGCGGATTCATTAGGCAGCAAAGTAGACTCGAATCACATATACTGATTGATATACAGCAAGTACACAGATATTCATATCAATGATTGGATTAAAGAACTCTCGAAACGACCTTGATGACCCTGAATCAGTCATAAACAAGGGTTAGAAGTAGTAACCAATTCGCGTAAGCATTCGACTTTGCTATCGACCAACGGCCAATATCAAGTGTCTCTGTTACGCAAGGCAAGTTGAGTCTAGCCTGGAGGGAAATGACTCCACGAAATACTCGTAGCTCTGACCATGCTTATTAGCACGATTACAAAATTTCTGAAAATTGATAAAATCTAATGCACCAAGAATCCCAAAGGAAAATGTTGCACTAGTCGTAGATTACATTACCCACGGAATAGATTTTTAGCTGAGATCAGCGTTTCGCCGACAGCTAAAGGTGTTTCCAAAGTGAAATAAGTGCGGGCCTGTGTGACCCATTTCAAGTCATAACTTTACATTTTCGTTTAGTTATGTTAAACTTATTAAGTAACCTGACTTACACAATATGAAAAAAAAAAAAGAACATTTAATGCATACCTACTTTTTTTATATCTGCCAAAATTACATTTTTAATGCTTTCGGGGCATACAAGTGAGGATAATAAAGGAGTTACATCACTGAAAACTTCTCAGGTTCAAAGGATTTCTACAGGTTACTCATGACGTGATCACAGTTTCTTTCAGGAAATGTTTTAACTTACTTGGCTAACAAACTTCTTACAATTCATACCAAGAAGTTAGCAGTAGAGTTGCCTTTACACTCTAAAAGTATTGGTTATTTAATCCATTTGACTCTATTTATTTGCACGGCTCAAAAACATAAAAAAATGTAACACTGGCAGCTTATTGTGCAAAAAAAAAGAGCAATATATAAATCTGTGAAAGTTATTCCACTCAAAAAGCCTAAATGTTTAACAGTGTTTTACATAACTATTAAATAATAACGTGGAACAGAACGCAAACCCGAAGGAAACCATCTTGGCATTTGCCTGGAGTAAATTTCGGAAGTCGGAATAAGTTTCGGATTTAAAATTTGTGTCTATAATAAATTATGTTTTATAAGTTACTAGCAGCGAAACTCGGCGTTGCTCGGGTTAAGATACATAGCTTGTTTAGTGGTATAAAAATATATAAGGATACATTTTTTTAACATAGATATTATAGATTTATATTTTCGATATTGAGATACTTATTCGGCCATTAAACATGCGGTGTATATAGAATATATCTAATAAAGTAAACTAATTAACGAATTAAAATAATTTTAAGAAAAAGTTTAGTAAATGAAAAATTCTTGTTTTATTTACATATTATATTATTCATATACATATTACATGTTACATTATATTGTCGTAGTCACGGATATCACCCCCGTGATGCTGGTTGCGTCTTATTCTCAGGTGGGGTTCAGGCCTCGTGGCGGGGGAAATTATCACTGTCCGTACTACAATGACAGTTCGACAGTTTGAACGCAAGTATTTAATGAGCCCTTCACACAGTCTCTTTACATGGGCTGTCCACGGCACAACACCCGTCCATCCGCGGAGTGAGGCTCGGCTGCACGTGTTTGGGTGGGCAGGCGCCGAGTGCAGGCTGCCCCCAGGTGGTCTCGTGTGCGTACGTTAAAGAACCCTCGATGGCCCCTTTTAAATGATAGCGGTGGAAAAGGTAAATTTGAATGCCGGCGCCTGGGACATAAGAGTCCGTCTCTCTACGGCAAGAACGTGCCTGCTGATACGCGCAATGTCTAGTCACAAGAAAAAAAAATTGATTATAATTTTAAACTAGTTACAATGACGACTTGCGGCGTAACACACGTGGTCGCGAAATCTCTACTCCCCAGACTCGATCACACCCGTTGTTGCTCTGCCACTCTCGTCTCCGTGTGCATCTTGCTCGTCCGGCCACCAGATGCCTACTGCCCCCCCTCTCTTTTTTTTTTTTTTTCCCTAACCTAACTAAAAATTAAGTGTGTTTGGGAGGGGTCCGGGTTAGGGAGGGACCTAAGTGCGTCTCAGGCCGAAGCCTATCACGCCTTAGTCATGCTGGGGATAGCCATGCAGGGAGAGGGTCACATGCATCGTGTGCTATTGCCCCCTCTCCTGCCACGCGTCGCGCCGCACCAACCGGCCTACCCCCACTCCGCGACACGTATAGCGCTCGGAAAGATCCCGGGTGTTGGCCTCGGCTTCGTCGCCCGGTGGTCAGTCACGTAAATATTTCACAATGTTTTTTTGGAAAATATATAATATTGATATTACAAAATATTATGTAAAAATAATACATAAAAATTATATTAAACATTACACATGTTACATATTAAACACTAAACATATAGGCTAAGTATGTTCTTAATACTAACACATTATCACACTACACGGGGAAGGGGTGGACCAGGGGTTGGAGCAGCATAACGGCCTTTATGAGCAGGGGAGAAACTTGGGTCGACGTCAATATATTGACATTTATATATATAAAAATTTAGCTTCCGTATGTATTTGGCCGCAAAACTCGGAAAGTATACGATGGTTTGGATTGAAATTTTTACAGAACATTGCATCTTAACAGAAGAGTGTTTATATGAAATAAAAGTTTGGGAAAATCCACCGGAAAAGTCGGAAAAAAAAAGTTTCTATAACTAAATATCATGGTCACCCAACTTAGTTGTGACCACGCTCGACGATGCTGTACCTAATTGTCGAAGTTCAAGCACATCAGGCTACTCTACCATTGTGCCTTGACGACTATAATTTACACAAATATGTATATATATATATTTCAAGAAAGAATAAAAAACTTTATTTAATTTGAAAGTATATTCTTTCGACTCTATTGATAAAAATACGTTTAAATTAAAAAATACATTTCGTACAATACATTTGAAAATTAAATAATTCTTATCTTATAGCTTATATCTTATATATTGCTATTATAATTTGTTATAATCACGTACGTTGTTATGATAATTGTTCGTCCAGGAAAATACACCGAGACTCCTTCAAGAACAAAATATAGTATATAATACTATCATACAAGCTGTGGCCAACCAATCCGGTGGATTGTACTTTTTGGATGCTCCAGGTGGAACTGGAAAAACATTCTTAATTTCCTTAATCCTTGCTACGATCCGTTCAAATGGCCATATTGCATTAGCTCTTGCTTCCTCGGGTATTGCTGCAACATTAATGGAAGGAGGTAGAACAGCGCATTCAGCTCTTAAACTATCACTAAACATGCAATGCACAGAAAGTCCAACATGTAACATTTCAAAAACATCAGGAATGGGAAAAGTTCTTCAGACGTGCAAAATCATTGTATGGGATGAGTGTACAATGGCTCACAAAAAGTCATTGGAAGCATTAGACCATACACTGAAATATTTGCGAAATAATCCAGATCCATTTGGGGGAGTGTTGGTGTTACTATCCGGTGATTTCAGGCAAACGCTCCCAGTGATACCTCGCTCAACACCTGCTGATGAATTGCATGCCTGCTTAAAATATTCAAATTTTTGGAGCACAGTAAAAAAAATGCATTTAACCACGAATATGCGAGTTAAACTTCAGAACGATCCAACAGCAGTCATATTTTCAAGACAATTAATTGAAGTTGGTAACGGCACTGTACCTACAAATCCAGAAACAGGAAAAATCAGCTTATCATCTGATTTATGCAACATCGTAGATTCAAAAGAGGAATTAGTAGACAAGGTATTCCAAAACATCGAAACAAAATTCAAAAATCATGCATGGTTGAGCGAAAGAGCCATTCTAGCGGCTAAAAATGTTGACGTACACGATATGAACAATAGTATTATAAACAGAATCGAAGGTGAAACAATGACATACAAATCTATTGATTCAGTAGTGCACCAAAATGAAGCAGTGAACTTTCCAACGGAATTTCTCAATTCACTCGATGTTCCAGGATTACCACCACATATTTTGAATTTGAAAATTGGTGTGCCAATTATATTGCTTCGAAATATCTGTCATCCTAAATTATGTAATGGTACACGATTAGTAGTTAAAAAATTAATGGATAATCTTATTGAAGCAACAATTTTGATTGGACTTCATAAAGGTGAAGACGTATTACTTCCACGAATGCCACTTATTCCGACAGATATGGCGTTCGAGTTCAAACGACTTCAATTTCCAATACGCCTTGCGTTCGCTATGACCATCAATAAAGCACAAGGACAATCTTTGCAAGTGTGCGGTTTGAATTTAGAAAATGAATGCTTCTCTCATGGACAGTTATATGTCGGGTGCTCCAGAGTCGGTAAACCATCTGATCTATATGTTTATGCAAAAAATGGGAAAACAAGGAATGTAGTCCTTCCATTAGCTTTACAATAAAAATATTTAAGCTAAACACATTTTTATTTCTTCTATTACATTCCACAGCCATGCACAGTAAAATATTAAATTAAACAATGAATTAATATTAAACTGTGCCACAGCAAAGCGTGGCCGGGTTTAGCTACTATATTATACATTTACATTTTAGTATTATTTTTTGTTTTTCTCGAACATTCTAAATCGAATATAATCAATTGCACTCATTTTGGAACTTTCCAGATCATTCGGAAAATTTCTAGAACTTTCTCGATCATTCTAAATCGATCATAATAAATTGCATTCATTTTTGAACTTTCCAGATCATTCGGGAAATTTCTAGAACATTCTAACTCGATAATAACAGTTTTGGACATTTTGGAACTTTCTAGATGAAGCCAGAAATTTGTGAACATTCTCAAACATTCTATATCGATTATAATAGTTTGCACTCATTCTATAATTTTCTAGATTGTTCCAGATATTTCTATAACTTTCTAGAACATTCCAGATAAATTATAACCTTTACACATTTAGGAACTTTCTAGACCATTCAAGAAATTTTGAGATATTTTCAGAAGTTCTCATGCGTTAGAAAAGGACAGAAATATATGTTTTAACATTTTCGCCACCCACAACCACCCACCGCGACCAATCTCCCTTACTACCACCTGGAGACCAAGGGGTATTTACCACCCCAACGGGAAGTTGATTGGGATTGGTGGTGATGGAGAAAACTGTGTATTTACGTACTAACAAAGTATGTTATATATATATATATATATATATATATATATATATAGATTATGGATTCAAGTTTTACATTTCTAAGCTATGTTTAGAGATTGGGAAAATTCGTGGATTAATTTCGTGATGTACTATAATTTAAATGATTCCTGTATGTTGCGCAGCTCTTGCTATTGGATCACTGTTAAACTGGATGACCCTAGACCAGTTAAGAGACTCTCAATCATAGAAATATCGAACAACAAGTTATCCAGTTGAAAGCCTCGCCAGACAGCAGCCAATGAACAGGTGGCATTTGCCCGAGTGTGTAGGGGATCTTGGAGTATATCCTGGAGGTCATTGAACCAGCGAATGTTTCCCATCTCTAGTAATGCCAGCTTATGACTGTTGTTACTTATGATGGTTCCAAGTTGCGTTTTCAAGTTCTGTTCTGACTTTTGACTGTGATAAGTTATATGACGATATGTTTCCAATGATTCCAAGTTATGGGCACTTTAAGATGTGACTTTCTAAGTTACCCGTGGTTCCTTCTCGACCTGAGCTACTCCCTGGGGCCAATCTGTCCATAAACCCGACGACCACGCTCAGCGTCAGATGCAAAGGCTTTGGAAAGCCGAAGCCTCTATCTCCTTCCTTTTCTAATCGCAACTTCAACCTCGATCTCATCCGCCATGTTGATTTTTTTATGTGTAACATCTTGGCTCTCGGTATACGGTACTTGGTAAGAGTAATTTCGTGAATGGGACGGAAGTCGCGTGGAAACGGAAACATGTAACCCCGGTGTTGCCATCTGTGGTGTATTGTGCGAACCAAAGTTCATGAATCCAGTGGTAAAATTTATAGTTTGAACTGTTTAGTGAAATTTAACAAGATGGACAGTATTTTAATACAATTACTTGTAGAAAATCAGGGCTAAAATCAGGGTATTTTTCGCTTTTATCGAGCAGTTTAATTAGGCTCTATGTAGTTTAAAATTTTGGTGTACTAGTCAAAAGCAACAAATTCTAGCAGTGGGTACGGAAATTATGTGTGATTCGCGTCCAGAAATGTAGTTGAAAAACAATATGCGTATATTTATCCCGCAAAGCATTATTTAAAAAAAAATTTCTGTTAAATTTCGTTTCCGAGTTTAGTATTATAAGTGCATTTGAGATATGAGAACACACGAGTTTGCTCGTTACCGCGGTTAGATGTTACACACATCTGGCGAGTGCTGGAAGACTCCCTCTAACCATATTCCCCGTTATCCGTCGATGGCTGATGACAGCAACCACTGCCCCAGTGCTGTACAGGAGCACAGAGTGTATCTCGCTGGCCGCTGCCCGCAGAGCTCCGCGGTCCAGGCGGCCGTCTACGACAGCCCGTGGCTGCGCGGCTCGCCGCAGCTGCGGGCGGTGGCCCGCACGGTCATGGCGCGGTCCCAGTCAAAGCTGGCGCTCACCGCCGGCGGGATGCACACCTTGTCGCTCAACACCTTCACGGCGGTGAGTCCTTCGCCTCTCCCCATCAGCCCACTCACCCCCTTCACCTCTCCCCATTAACCCACTCACCCCCTTCACCTCTCACCATTAACCCACTCACCCTCTTCGCCTCTCCCCATTAACCCACTCACCCTCTTCGCCTCTCCCCATTAGCCCACTCACTCCCTTCGCCTCTCCCCATTAACCCACTCATACCCTTCACCTCTCACCATAAGCCCACTCACCCCCTTCACCTCTCACCTTTAACCCACTCACACCCCCTTCACCTCTCACCATTAACCCACTCACACCCTTCGCCTCTCCCCATTATCCCACTCACCCCCTTCGCCTCACCCCATTAACCCATTCACCTCTCACCATTAACACACTCACCCCCTTCGCCTCTCCCCATTAACCCACTCACTCTCTTCGCCTCTCACCATTAACACACTCACCCTCTTCGCCTCTCCCCATTAACCCACTCACTCTCTTCGCCTCTCACCATTAACACACTCACCCCCTTCGCCTCTCCCCATTAACACACTTACTTCGTTCGCTTATCCCCATTAACCCACTCACCCCCTTCGCCTCTCCCCATTAACACACTCACCCCCTTCGCCTCTCCCCATTAACCCACTCATCCCCTTCGCCTCTCCCCATTAGCCCACTCATCCCCTTCACCTCTCACCATTAACCCACTCACCCCCTTCACCTCTCACCATTAGCCCACTCATCCCCTTCACCTCTCACCATTAACCCACTCACCCTCTTCGCCTCTCCCCATTAACCCACTCACCCTCTTCACCTCTCCCCATTAACACACTTACCTCATTCGCCTCTCCCCATTAACCCACTCACTCCCTTCGCCTCTCCCCATTAACCCACTCATCCCCTTCACCTCTCACCATTAACACACTCACCCCCTTCGCCTCTCCCCATTTACCCACTCACCTCGTTCGCATCTCCCCATTAACCCACTCACCCCCTTCACCTCTCCCCCTTATGCAGGCAGGTGGCCAGGTGGGTGCCAGATCCCTTCCTTCCAGGATGAAAAATAAGCGAAGTCAAAATAAGAAAATCACAGCATATTAGCTACTCATGGATTATTTTATGATTATTGTATTAGTGGGCTACAATAATGTATTTCCTCCCCATTATAGTCCCGACAACCCTCGTACATATAAGCCACAGGAACTGATTTTTTTTACAAGTAGGTAATCCATAGTTAATGCCAGTTTGCTACATGTTACTGTAAGCATCATTCAATGTCATTTGTGTTTTGTGTACTAAATAACATTATTATAGACTATGTGTATTTATGACTTGTTCGAAATAAATCAAATCATTAACTTAAGAAAGTACTAAAAAAAAAAAAATTAAATAAGAACCTAAATGTTCTAAGTGTCTCCTATTTCCCGAGATGTCATTAAAGTGCGACAGAAAATTTTCTTTTAAAATTAAGTTTTATGGAAAAAAAAAACCATGATATAATGGTTGTACTGGAACCCCTCCACAAAATCCTGGCTACGGCCTTACCTCGAATTAGTGAAACAATTAAGAGATTGGAAAAATTTTCGGGTTCCTTTCATGATGAACTGGACTCACAATGATCAGTCTTATCCGACCGTCCATTACGTGACCAGCAGCCAATCAGATGGCCCGGAAAATTGTATCTGTCCATCCGTCAAAACCTTGCAGATCTTTAACTTTTGACGGACGGACACGATGGATAATTGTGAGTCCACCTATGTGCTAAAATTCAAATAAGTATACCTACCTTCATGCTGCTTCTGCTATAGGTTCACTGTTGAACTGGAGGACTCTAGGCCGATTACAGACGCTCAATCAAAGACGTGTCGAATAAAAAATGTTGGCAGTTGAGACACCTTACAAGTCATTAGCCAATTAACAGATGAGTTGCCCGAGTTTGCAGTGGATCGATGAGTCCATCCTTGAAGTCATTGAATCCGCAATTTTTTTTTCCAGTATCTAAGAGTTAAGCTGAGTTAATAAACTACGCAAGGATCGCAACGATGCAAAAACGCAACATGCAACCAAAGCTAGATAATCACAGCCGTATATAAAGTAAGCAAAACACAAGACATCACCAACAATTTTTTTTTTTTAAATTGTCAAACAGAAGAAAACAAATTTACACCCCAGGCATCTTTAAAAAATTCTTATTTATCATGAAAAAAGTTTTTTTTTACTGTATGAATTTTTTTTTTTTCCTAGCCTAAGTTAATTCTAAGTGTGTAGGGGAGGGTCCAGGTTAGGGGAGGACCTAAGTGTGTCTCAGGCCGAAGCCTATACACTCTACCATGCGGGTTTTTAACCATGCAGGACAAGGGCGCGTGCATCGTGTGCTATTGGGGTTTACTGGCCAGCCATGGCTGCAATTGGCGCCATGACTGACGCCCCATTGGTCGCCTAGCTTAAAAGCTAGCTAATGTGACCCAGGTAAAACCTGCATAGACACAGGGAAAACCCTGGGCCGGTTCATGCGGGGATCAATTAACATGCATTAAGCAAGCAGGTAACTACTGGAAAAGAGGAATAAGGGTCCAGGTAAGAAGAGTTGGAGGGGCTGAAAAATCAACCATGCTGGAGTTGGGTGCTTGGGCCTTGCGGCCCGCATTTAAAGGTTGGGAACTCCTGGGTTATTATTAACCAGGGGCGCAAGCGCCCCCAGGGGCGGGCGACTTCACTCGTCAGCCTAGCCACAGCTGCCCAGGCAGCCACAGTTAAAACAGAAGTGGGCAGACGAGCCAGTAAACCGGCTCGAACTGCTGGCTCTCGGAGCGAAAGGCAGCCTGACATTGCACCATCTTCATCTTCCTTCTTCCAGTCAACAGCCAACGACCTTTCAAGCCAGGGTGGGGGTAAGTCGTTCAGGCGAATGAAGTATCTTGCGAGTCGGACCCTCTTGCCCCCCAAATTCCCGGGTCGGTTGAAGGTCGCGCCGCCCAGGCTACCACTGGCTCCAACAGGGCCCCAACTTGAAGGCGCCGCCATCTCTTCCTTCAGAATTCCGATGCTGTTCAGTTCCGTTGCGCGCGCGGCAGTCCACAGCTCCGCAAGTTCCAGCCCGCAGTTCGTCTACACTTCGCTACTACTAAGGCACATCGAGCTCCCATGCGGTGCCTTCGCCGACGAAGCTGCCTTCTGCCGCGCGCCGAGCTACATTCAGGCTACCTTTCTCCCCGACAGCCGTGATAACGACTCCACAGGCCGGCCATTGGTCCGCGGACTGCTATTGGTTATTCACAGCCACCCCAGCGAGATTGAAACTCTCGGGCTGGGCTCCCGTATCCGCCACCCGCGGGACGCGGTCGGTAGCAGTTGGCGCTGCTAGGCCGCCCCCAGCACGCACACAAAACCAACACGCACTGCCAGCCTTCGGTTACCCAATAGGGCGCAGGGAACTCCCAGCCAACAGCCCGCGAGAAAGATGCGCACGCCCCGAGAGACGACCGCCGACTACTGTATGAAAGTTGAACAAGTGCTCTTATATGCTCTTATATGCCCATAACATCTGCGTCTTTAAAAGTTATCGGAACACTTCTCTTCAAATATTGCCGTCGAAAACGCAAAATAAAATGCAAGGAAGTTTGAAGTTGAATAATACTTAAGTTCCGTTACTGTGCCTTGCATAATTTATAAACCAGTACTCTAAAATGTGGTTGATGAATGTTTTGCATCTTGCGTTCTTGCCTAGTTTACAAACCAGGCCTGTGTTAAGGGCTTGAGGATTTTTTGGGAGCCTTAAGTAAAACCTAACCGCTGTATACCCATTCCGAATTCTCGCAATTGTAACGTCTCAGGAAGTATACTGTGTTCGTCTGTGCTGTCCCAAATATCTGTTTAGTCACACCCCTGGGTTTGCCTGTGCGTTTCTGTGTTGTCGTGTTGCCCAAACTATCTTTTAAAGATCATTTTTTTGGGTTGGTCTGTTTGTCGCTGTGTTGTCTAAGTTTGGTTTTATCTTTATTTACTTTTCTTGTTCCAACGATCTCATCGTTGACAGCCCACTGTGTTAATCTGTGCTGTGATATTTATTTCCGACTTATTCCTTTCACAGAATTTTCTTTTGACATCAGCTGATTTTGGCCTGTTTTCTGTGTGTATACGTATTCATCTTTTTTGTCCCTTATTGACGATTCTCTATAACTTACAGTGTAACTGGCAATTGCCGTTTGTAAAAAAAAAAAAAATTCTATCTTTCTCATTACAAAAGCCAGTCAAAGAACATAACGTTTATTGCGATATCTTTTTTCTGTTGCCTCAAGAAAAGATTAAAATCTTGGAGTGGTAGACCCAGAATAATATTTTTTTAAATTTTATTTTGGAAAAAGGGTTTGGGGGTGTGTGTAAGGGGGAACGAAAGATGATTTGATGATACAGAATACATTCCAATTAAATGCGAGATCTGAAATTTTGGAAAAAAATTACCATACTATTTATACTGTTATTTCAACACATTTATGACGACTTGAAAAATCATTATCAGATCATACAGTAGATTATTTGGTGTTATTTCTCCCATTTTCTTAGATCTTGAGCATATGGGAAAGGGGGGGTGGGAATTGCACCCATCACCCCTCCCGTAAGAGTGCCGCTGAAAGAATGTGACTAGGGTTGTATGGGTGATTTAAAAAAAAAAATAGTTCTAAATCTTTTTAAAATTTTTATTTATCTTAACATTTTCGGAGTTCCACATAGGAAAAACTGAACAGTAACAATGAAAACCGAAACCACACCTTATTCTCTTGCGATTAAAATGTGCACTCTAAAAACTCCATCGTAACAGATCCGAGGTCGGTGCGCCCTCGGCTGTTGGCCAATCAAGAGCAATGCTGACTGGCTGAATGGCGTGGGCCAATCAGAAATAATGTTTTGTGGTTAGCTGGAGCTGTTGGCCAATCAGTGGGTGCTTTGCTGCTAGCGCTTTTTTTTTTTTGGCAGATTTTGAAGAGTGATACCTATAATTTGGCTAGATTTTATCCATATGCAACAGGCCCTTTTTTTTTTTTTTTTGCAAAAAAACCTGAACGCCAATTGGACTGCAACAAGACATACACAGAGTGTTTCTTCCTTGCAATTGGTGGCTATCTGTGAGAGAAGCTGATCCTTATTTGACCAGGCCACTCAGGACGCGTTTGCTTCCGCACAGATTTACTGTGGTTGGTATTTCAACAGTAGACATGAAACTATGTACCAATCATAAAACACAGATGTTGGTACAGTGTTTATCCAGGAAGTCTCACATTATTTTCGTGAAAATTGTATGGCTCTATTTATCTGCTTTTGTGTTCTGTTCGAAGGATGATTAAATTTACTTTTGCTTCTTATTTGTGTAATTTATTGTTGTTTTACATATTGGTTTTGGTTTAGAATTGATCCATTTCAATGTTGTTTCTTAATTTCCTCAAATGTAAACTTTACCACAGGCCTAGAGAGACCATACACTTCAACAATGTTTCGTTAATGTGATCTGTGTCATGTAACTTGTCTCAAATTGAACATTTCTCAAAAGTAGTACAAATGATATAAATATCCTTCTGCTACAGTTTTTCTAAAAAAAACTTAATGTAGTGGTCAATGGTCCTAAACAAACATAATGTATTACTTTGAAAGTGACATTAAGGGCGGTATTCCAAAACATTCAGGTAAGGTAGCGAATAAGCACTACCTTGTTGGGATACAACTGTAACCTATCTCGCACACTGTATTCCAGAACGCGTCCCAATCCAATTCCTGTTAGGAAACGAAAAAGCAACTGTTTTAATAAACTGTGCCCTGTACGAGGCTAGAAACTGATTTCAATGCATTCTAGCGGATGTTTGGCAACCATCGATGGATTTGCTACGCCAAAATCCTACAGATAGCAGCACTATCGTGCGAATTAATTGGCGTAATTTTAATTTTCTCAGGTAATTTTAAAGTTGTTGATTATTTGTTTTTATGACCATTTAACTATTCAAATATATTCCAGAATAGGTTTTGCTATTATAAAGTTTTATTTGACACTATCATTACTACTGGTACTACTTTTTAGAAATGTTGAATTTTTAAGACAAGTAACATGATTGACATAGACTTTACGAAGGTCCCTTCAATCTTGTTTATGGATTTGGATATTATATACATTGGTCTATAGTAGGTCTGCTTCCTGAGTATCTAGATGGACAATCACTTTATTGGAAGTTACTTTCTATTCCAGTAAGGAATTAAGGCTTTGTTTGGAGATTTTTAAAGTATTTTTTATTTAATGGGGTTCATTAAATTTTTACAGTGAAACTTCTTTGCTGAGGGGGCTACAATCTTCGAGCATTACAAAAATTCAGATAGCATGAGTGGAATAGTTAGGTACGTGGTGGCGGAACCGGCAGAGGAGAGTGCGTCAGCGGCGTTGCCACTCCATTATTATCTCTTGTTCAATAAAATATTACCAATAATTTATCTCTATCTATTTTTAATGAGCAAAAAGTTTCACTTCTGTCGCACATGGAGTCAACACCACACACATAATTTTTTTAAATTTAAATTTTTGCTAAGCCATTCACTTGAAGAGAAGTTTTCAGGTTTGTGATTGCAACCTACTATAATTATGTTAAATATCATTATACAGTTGTTTCGTATTGTGAATATGCTTACAGTTGAGAAAAGATGATTAAATGTTTACGTAAGTAATGAGAGTTAGTATTAATATTATTTTGTTTTGTTTAGCAGTGATTATGAAATTATCAATTTCTAAATTTTATGTCTTTGTTATAACGAGTATCGTTAAAATTTTTGCATGTACTTTGTTTCAGATCCTGAAAAATTCCTACTCATTATTCGCTCTACTAAGGGAGATCAGCGAAGAGAAGTGAAGCAAGGATGTACATGGAAACTGAAGTACAACATAAATTTTGTAAAATGTTTATGTATGTTTAGATCTTAAAAATGGCAATATTTTTTTTTGTAAATTTATTAAAATTGCACCAAAAAACTAGTGTGAAGTTTTTTTTTTTTTTTTAATTTTCCTGAAACAACTTGAAGTTTAAGGGCTGATATATTTTTCTTGTCTCTTATGTCACTGACCCTTCTAAACTTGGCAACTGCTTTGACGTCGTCCAGCCGAAGGCCACCCCAAAGCCCGACCTGCAACCGCCAGTATCCGACCCCGCTAACAAAACGCACCCCTAGCCAGGGGCGGGATTTCAGCATTATTGTTGGGGGGGGGGGGGGGGGCAACGGGAAAATGAAGTAACACCAACCCAGCGAATAAAGCGGGTTGTCCGGGGGCCCTCCCCCGGAAAATTTTGAATTCAAGGTGCAAAATGGTGCTATTTAAACAGTTTTCGACCGCGTTAATGTAGAAGTTACTGTGGGGGAAAAGAGAGGGATTTAATCTCAATAAAAAAAAAACATGATTTCAACACTTACTCCCATTATAATATATGTAGCCTTATTAATGCGAAGGTTTTTTCTTACAGAAAATATAGTATAGTGACATAAGTAACAAAAAATGTAGTAATTTTACTGTAAATAGCACACAATTTGTTAAGTTTTTCTACTTTTTCTCATTCACTGAAAATGTAATCTTCACTTTCGACTTGAATTAAAAGCAGTAATCACATCTGATATGTCAATTTTTATGTCTCTTTCAATGGCTAACAAAGCCAAAGAAGAGAGCCTTTCTTGTCCTAAAGAATTCCTGCAATATGTTTTTAACCGTCTCAAACATGAAAAGGATCGTTCACAAGAAGCCGAGTTCATAGGTATGGTAAGATACAAACGAAACAACTCGAAAATTAATGGAAAAATATGTTTCACATTATTTCCTACACATGCAGATGCAACCACTCTTTCTTCAATGGACTTGTTCTTAATAATTTCCATTTTATAAAACACTGCAGTTCTGCCACGAAGCATTCCTTGTCTAAGTTGTAGTAGTTGCAAACAACATTTACACTAGAGGCGTTAATTTTATTTTCACCTAGAATGTTACTCAGGTGATTTAGGACATCTAAATTGCTTTCATCCAGCTGGTCTCGTATTTCTTGTACAAGAATGTCAAGAAGAGGGAAATGTATCGTAATTATGTAAAACTGTTCCACAGTTTCAAATGGAGTTTTACTACCACCATTTATTTTTCGTGGTATTCTGCATTTCTTGGTAACTGTGCTGGCTGGAAACCATACTGTTTGGCTACCTCAGTGCAGTGATTGAACAGTTGAGTGAAAAAGGCATCTGTCCTAAAAGAAAGCAAAACATCAATAGTGCTGTTCGCCACACGTTTTATTGTTTCATAGCTCACACTACCACTTTGGAGGGAGTTAGATAGGATGCTGCACTGAGAAAGAACTCTTCTTTACAACAAAAGATCAAACATAAAATTGAAATCTTCCATGCATTTAAGTAGGGCACTGGCCTTGCCACCAAAGGTATGATCAGTTGCTGCGATTTCACTCAAGGCTGTCAATGAAGTTTCAAAATTGTCAAGTAATGAACGTACAGCTTCAACACGAAAGGACCATCTGGTGTCACTCAGAGACTTCAATGTCTTTGTTCCAACACTGAAAACTGTTGTGCTTTTGCGAATTTTTTCAAAAATTGCGTGGTGTTTGCCTGATTTTTCGATGAAGTTGTACAAAGTTTGTACATTGGAAAAAATATTCCTTATTGATGTTACCCCTGTGCAACAACTTACAATGCAGAGATTTAAAACGTGTGCATTGCAGTGAATGTACATTGACAACGGGTTTTCTTTCTGGATTCTTGCCGCAACTCCTTTGTACGACCCTCGCATATTCGATGCTCCATCGTAGCATTGAGCTCGTATGTTTTTTACTTCCAAATTTAAAGAAGTTAAAACATCCTTCAATAGATTTGCTAACGATTCACCATCAGTTTTTTCTGTATAGTAAAATCCTACAAACGATTCATGAACCTCTAGATTGTCGTTCACATATCTTATCACAACAGCTACTTACTGCAGTCTGGGAATATCTTGTGTTTCATCAGCAATCAAAGCAAATATTTTTGCCTGTCTTATTTTATCAGTGATTTGAGTCTTTATTTGCTCTCCCATAATGGTTAGCAGTTCATTCTGAAAATTTCCATCTGTGTACTGGAAGTTTTTGTGTCGATCAGCGAAGAATTGTCTTATTAATGTGCTATCTTTGCTGCGAAGCTCCATCAACTCCAAAAAATTCCCTTTACTTTTGAAGCAGTGGTCTCATCGTGACCTCTTAAGGGGATTGGTGCACCAGCATCGTATTAAAAAAAACAATATATTTGTTAATGATTCAGCTGCTACAGAAGATTTGAACCATTCTGGTGTAAAATTTATTTTTTTATTTTTTTATTTTAATTAAGTTATTGCTGATTTCCGGGAATTTTTTAAATTCAAGCTTTATTAAAAAACTATAAAGAATTCAGTGGTAAAACTTTCGCAGATAAATTTTCAGACACGGGAGATATAACTGTGACCATTATTTTATCTGTAATCATTATTAATTTAACGTATTTACAATTTGAATTTTAATAAATAAGCTGCTACGAAATTACGTGATATTCATTTGCGAATTTAATAACATTCGCGTTTTCATTTGTAATTCAAACGCCTACATATATGTCGGCTGAATGATTGACTTTATTTTAGTCTTTAGCTTATTGCAGTCGGACCTAAAGTAAAAATGTAGCTGTAGAAATTTGAGCAGCGTGCAAGCTCGGATACGAGGAATTATGGAGCGCGCTGGACAGTAGTGACACCTTGCGACAGTTTTCCAAACTTTTTGCAGCTTGTTCCCACCCAGCCACAGCTGTCTGCTGTTTACGAAGGGGAGACGGGATTTCGCGGGAAACTGATATGAAGGTCAACGTACTCATTTTCAGTAGATAAGAGAACGTGTTTGGTATAGCTCGGCGTATAATTGAATGGTTATTCTCTGTTATTATTTAGCACAGTGATTTAGCTAGATGTTTTTTGTTGTAAGCGTGAGATTTATTCAGGAATAAAATGCAGAAGAAACCTCCACCAAGCAGCGTACACAAAAGAACAAAACTATCGAAAACCATTAGAGCGCTTAGAAAAAAGAATAAAGAAAGATACGAGATTATTTTATTATAGCTTTTTTTACCATTTATATTTATTTTTCAGAGTTGCGTATGTACAACGCGATGGACGCGATGCGACAACAAAAAGATGTGTAAAATTTTAAACATGTTTTTTTTTTTTGGTTTTTTCAGCAATGCGTGAACCATTCATTAACTATACCCAACATGTATCCGTATAATTACGTTTGAGTTTTTTTTTTATGACAGGCACCAATGTTAACAAGTTTATTAAGCCACAATAGACTTTTTTCAGAAAACTAAGTGTAGCAGAAAACACTCAACATAGTCTCACACAAAATCAGTTTACATGAATGCAGTTTTAAGAAGTAAGCTACGTAAATAATAGTTAAAAATTATTTAATATCTGCTGGTAACGTTTCCAAAGTATCAGCTTCGCCTTCATTCACGAACAATATTCGTGAGCTTATTTATTTATTATGCTGGCTATTCGTTGGTGACTGTTAGGACTGCAAAATTAGTAAATATTTTTCACCCTATCCTGAGTTAAATCTAAGTGTGCGCGGTTAGATGAGGACCTAGATGTGTCTCAGGCTTACGCCTTTACACTCTACTCATGCGGGGTATTAACCATGCGCGTAAGGGCGCGTTGCCATTGACCTGTAGGATAGTCTCAACAATCCTCTACGAACTCGAAAAATGTCACCTGCTCATTGCCTACTTGACTTGTGACAACTGTTTGTTGTAATGCCTGTGATTCATCGTTGATTTTGTTGAGGAGTTTTCAGTGATTCAGAGCCTCCCATTTAACTGTGGCCGAATTGAAGAAGCATGTTACATGCTTGAATTCATAGCGAATGGAAACCACAAATATTTACTGATGTAGTGGTTGGTAAAAAAAATATTATTCGTATCGCGTCCATTGCTTCGCGCCATTATGGCTCCTATATTATATGGATTTATAAAATATAACGATTCATTTACGACACTTAAGATAAGGTGTGTAGGATTTTAAGAATTCACTTCAATTAATATTTAAGAACATATTTCAGGATAACTTATGTAGACGCTCGTACAGACGGCACCGGTTGTGATGACTCATTGTTACCAGAGCAGGGGCCACGCATGTGAAACCTCAACACAACTCGAAAATCAGTAAGTGTTACATTGAAATGTGTCTGCTACAAATGTTCAGGAATTATAACTTTGAAATCGAGTAGAAATATTCCTGCAATCAGCATTAGGTATATTTTAATAGACATTGAAAGCGAATCATTAAGTAGCTTCAAAATCCAAATACCGGAATACAGATAGTCTGTAACAATACAGACCTCACAGACTAGATATGGTCCAGATTGTTAATACTAACACATTTGAAAAAAAACTGACTAGTTACTGAATATGTTGAAATTTTGTAAACCTGTTACTTTATATGATTGGTGATGTAATAATGTCTCTTGGAAACTACATAAGATTTTAACTGCTTTTATTTCTCCATAAATTCGCAAATCACCATGGCAGCCATTTTACGATCATGATTTAATTCTTAAATTTTAAATTAGTTTATTTGTTGAGAGCCTGGTACAATGTGTCTGACCACTAAAGCGATCCGAGCCGCGTAGTGTATACTACTGCAAGGTTGCCGAAGTAGGCTCGGGTCGGGACGAATTTCGCTGTGAAGAAACAAAGGTTTTTAATACATGGAAAATTATCCCAAAGCCGAAAATTTGTACAGTAGTAGAATGAAAATTCTTAGTAACACGTCAAAAGTTTAAGTACTGCCGCAAACCTTGTGCGTCACACCAAAAACGGGCAGTTAAGTCCAAAATGACAATTTTATGCAACGATCCACAATAATGGATATTGCAAATGCACTTTATGGAGTAGACCGTCAGTATGGAACCCAAAATAATCTAGAAACATTGCCCTATCTGAGGATAGTGATAAAAAGCACAAAGTTTTAACATGTTTCTATAAAATATACCTTTTAAATCATTAAAGTTAACGAATTCACTTTCATTCAATTTTAAGGAAATATAAATACATCTTACATAAACTTAAAGAGCCCAACGTGGAAATCGCTTAAAGTAAACGTTGTTGCATATTTATTCATCTTTAAATTGGTATATTTTTTAAGTGTCTCATACAATTAGTCTGACCACTAAAGCGATCCGAGCCGCGTAGTGTATACTACTGCGAGGTTGTCGAAGTAGGCTCGGGTCGGGACGAATTTCGCTGTTAAGAAACAAACATTTTTAATACATGGAAAATTATCCCAAAGCAAAAATTTTGTACAGTAGTAGAATGAACATTTCTTAGTAACACGTCAAAAGTTTACTGATGAAACCTTGTGATCACACCAATAATGAGCAGTTGAGTCCTTAATGATAATTTCTACAATGATCCACAAAAATGTTTCGTAAATTTAATAACTTTAATACTTTTTTAAGCCGGTTCTCATTATGGCACCAAAGTAATATAAAAGAATGTCCTACATGGAAACTGTGATAAACACCTCAATGTTTAAACGTCCTATTATTAAATTGGTAATTTTAATCATAAAAGGTAAGAAATATATTTTTTTTTATAGAAATTTGACTACATGTTACATAAATATGTTGAGTGTAGCGTCAAAATCACTTCATAAATATTGTCTGTGTGTTTTTTTTAAAGGTTTTAATGTGTATATTTTGAGTGTCTGGTACAATAGTCTGACCACTGATGTATTTCAAGCTGCGTAGTGTGTGTGTGCAGCAGTGTTAAAGTCGCTCGTGCTGGGACGTTTTTTGCTCCAGAAAACTAAGGTTTTTAATGTATGGTAATTCCAGACTGAATTTTACTCTGAAAGAATAAAAGTTTCCTAACTGCAGGTGATTTTTGCTGCTTACGTAGATAAAAATCTTCCAGGATGCGATTTGCTTAGTTAAAAATGTTAGTATGATCGACTCTTTAATTTCTAAATTATAAATAAATAACAATAGAACTTCCCGGAAAGTTGTGATAAACTGACGATATTACGCGAGTAGCAGACCCGTACGTGACTACAGAGAAAGGCTATTTTCCTTGACCGTTAAGATTTCTGGGACGAACACCCTCTCACAGCTGGGGTCATAAAATACGGTCAAACTCTTGCAAAAACATCCACCACCGCTCTTTGTCACTAGCAATTCAACGAAGTAAGCTAGGCGCAGCACTCCAATGAATTAACTTAGAAAAAAAATACTAAATATGTAATTCTATCAATACATTTTACAACACAACTTATGTTTTATTTATTTTCTGGAAAAAAATAATATTATCATACGAATTATGTTATAAAAGTGACAAAACTCAATAAGCACATTTACGGTGTATCGTTTTCTTCAATTGTTATGTAGTAAACTAATTTCATATAATTAAATATATATATTTTATAATATAGGCTACATTAAAATTTTGCACAGTTCTGATCTAAAATAATATAATGTATTAGAAATAAAAAATAATTATATTTTTTGGTATTAAAATATTTTTTAATAATAAAATTTTTGTAACAAAATAGAGGTCCTCTAGAATTTTTATTTACAAGTTCCAAGCAGAAATTGTTTATTGTTAATTTTATTGTATCAAAAATCATTCATATAAGAAAAAAGAATATGTATATCTCAATAGATGTAACATGAATACACCCTATCATATGCATTAAATATATTTTAAGTAATTCCTAAATAAGACCAAGTTTATTGAGTGTCGCAGTACGCAGCGTGTTTCAAAGCCCGCCGGCCGTGAAAGATCAGTACGGCCGCAGTACACTGCAACGCTCGGGCAGCTTTAATGAGGCAACTAATTATGCTAGACTCTTTATAAATATACTATCTTAAAGCTAAAAGTATAATTAAAAACATTTATTTAGACATTTTTTCTTATTGGGCTCTTCAAATCGGTGTAAATCGTATTTTTATCTGGGTGGCAAAGATAAAATAAATATATGTCGTGAATTAATCGCTTTATATCATATCTTAAATATTAAAAATTTAAATTTTTTTCTAACATTAATGGGCGTATTACAGTTTCTAGATTATTTTGGTAAGTTTACGGACAGTCAAAATTAAAAACTGTATAAATGGGTAGTATTTTAATGGACTGATGCTGTCACCTAGGACTTAAATGCAAATTTTCGGTGATAACGCACAAGGTCTTCAGCGGTAAACTTTCGGTATGTTATCAAGCATAGTCAACTCTACCACAGTACAAAAATTCAGCTTTGGACAAATTTTTCACAGGTTGTCTTGGTTTCCTGGAGTAACATGAAAGTCTACGCGGGGAAGGGCGGCTACCTGATCCGAGAATGAAGGATAGGGCGAGATGGGAAGCGAAGATAAGAGCTGGTTGGGTGTCCGTGTTGGAGAGAGAGAGAGAGAGAGAGAGAGAGAGAGAGAGAGAGAGAGAGAGAGAGAGAGAGAGAGAAAGAGAGAAAGGCGATATTGTGGAAGACCTTCGAAAGATTCCCGCTAGATGGCAGGCCTCAGAGCTGCAACATTCGACAACCTCCCCTCACAGAAGCTCTCTCGCCACTAACTTGCCAAATCTCACCCGCTAGCTTATATACGTGCTGGCTGGCCGTACAGTAGTAATAAACAAGCATTTATAAAACACTTAAGCTCATTTCCAACAAATTCTGACGAATGACTGTTTTTTGTCCTGCACCAATCCCCTTAAGGCAATTGCCTGCCTTCCACAAAATATCAAGGTTTTGCACACTACTTGTAGGTACAGTCTGTTTTCTTGAACGTCTTTGGAATATTTATCAATAACCCTTTCGGCAATGCTTCCATCTTTTTCGGCCTGTTGACGTGAAGCAAATTTCACTTTGTTTCTGATATGTGTGTTACTCTTCTGATGGTTCTCGAAAGCTGTAGTAGCCTTCTTCCACTTGCAAAATCCGGTGACTGTAAAATCATTTTCAGCTGTTGTTACCGTGTCTGATTGTTGAAATAGTCGGCATATGAAACAGTATACTTTGTCGTTCAGTGGGCTATTCTCCAGCCAAGTATATGTTTTGTACCACTCAGCCCTAAATTTGCGACCAACCGTAACATGAAATTTTAACTTGTCAGGCTGAAATGGACCCTCTTTGAAGTATTTCATAGCTAGAGATGGATGATGACAGGGATCACGTTCGTTCCTGAGTAATTGATCAGGCACACAAGAGTCGTCTTTAGTACAAAAAGCGGAAACATCTGGTTTGAAAACAGATTCAGCCCTAGACGAAGAAGCACGGTCACTCAAGTGAGGGCAAGGAGCGGGTAGTTGATGAGAAAACGAATCAGATGCCTCATCCTCTTCTTGCTGACAGCTCTCATTTCGCTTCTTCTTACTGACTGGTCCAAAAAAAGGCAGTAGTGAACTCTGTCCTTTTAGTTGATCCTTGAAATATAAACACACCGACTTAACATTACATAAAAATATTATATATGATAATTTAGTACAAGCATAAATTCAGTGGTTTTGTGATTCTGTCAATAACTTTTGGTTATCATGGCAGTATGAAAGTACAAAATAAAAAAAATTAAGTATTGGGGTAGTAATGAGACATGGGACAAACGAGGGAAAGTGATAAATAGTGCACTTTGTTCCCTCCCCCCTTCCTCGGGCCGGCTCGAAATAATTTTGATGTGTATTACGTTGAAATGTTATGACGTACAATTGACACGTAGCCTACCACAATTTTTTTTTTTTTTTTGGGCAATTCACTTTCACTGTTTTGACCCGTGTCACAGAATAAACAAGTAGGCCTAACAGAAGCAACATGGTGTGGTTATTAACGAACTCGTTTATTTCTTTGTTGCCATGGCACCAAAGATTTACACATGTGGATGTTATGTTATACTAAAATTTTTACTTATTTCAAGTTTTTTGAGGAAACATTTACCAAGTAAGTATTATGACGCATACAATTTTCAAATGAATTATTTCGGGATACATATATTACAGAACTATTGGGCGGCCGTGTTTACATTTAATTTCAGCACGCCCCGAGAGCTGGAACAAAAACAACAATGAAAAATCTGTCTGTCACTTCTGTTAGCTTTACTTATTCTGTTCCCGTATCCCATTATTACCCACAGACAGAGAAACTTTATGTGTACGTACATACACAGAAAGGTTCTCTGTGTGGGTAACTTCGTATCTCCGATGATTAAGTGAATTATTGTTTTTTTTATATAATAGTTTTAGAAGTTAAACTAAAATTATAGCTCATAAAATAATTTACCGCAGTTGGTTTACTACGTTGAGTATTAATTTTACGTGAGACGTAATACAAATGTAAGAAGTTTTGTTTTATGTATACGAAATTTATTATTTTTACTGCTATGTTGCTATCTATCGGTGACATTGGAACTAACAACGAACTTGGAACGAGTGTAATTCACTCACAGTGATGCTGCGCCGTGCGCCAGCGCTAAAGAGAGGTAACTATCAACACCTGCAAAAAAGTTTTTTTTCTCTAAAATTTTTGGGGTGGCAAGTGCCCCCCCTTGCCACCCTCAAATCCCGCCTATGCCCCTAGCCATGGCCCACCCGAGTCAGGCAAGCCTTCGATGCCAAGGTAGAATCAAGGGCCGTGTCTAACTAGTTAAACACCTCGACCCCAGTTCACTAATAATCAAACATAAATTAATGACAACTCCACTATTAATTAAAACCCCCGCCCAAGGAAAGTGCGACGCAGGAGTGCCCGAGTCACTCACGTGTGAAATTACCTTAATCAGTTTGTGAGTGCCTCCTTTGCGGCCTTCAGCCTTAATTAATTATAGTGTTGTGTTGACGTAAATAAATCTCCGAGTTTTTTATGTGTAACTAGCCACTGGAGCAGTCAGCAAGTGACGAACAGTCTCTGGTGTGACTCTTAATATTTAAACTTAATTTACGTCAATTTGTTAATCAAAATTTTTATTAAATAGTATCTGCCAATCAAATTAAGTATTAATAATTAATGTGTGAATTTAGAGCTGCTCTCAGCTTCTTATTAAAATAATTTCCGACTAACGGAACTTTAGCAACTTTGGCGCGAGAGAACGCTGAGGCCTCCCCTCGCGCCAAGGCCTTATGCCAGTACCGAGCGACTCGCGGACCGGGGCGGACGTGCATTCCACGGGGAGACATCATCCTTTGTCCACACTGAACAGTACTTCTGGTAAATATAGTCATTCAAACCAAATCTCTTTTATTCGTTTTGTTAACTCCCCGTGCGTCCCCGGTCCTTTTACTGTGTAGGGCCTAACCTAGCCGCTTAATTTTTAAACTCCCCGCAAGAGACATTACGCGGGGTAGTCCACTTTACGTCACGGGCCGACTCCCGCTAACAGTGAACTTTCATTAATGTCGAGTGCATAGACACCGACGACAACCACGAGTGAACTTTGTATCTAATTTAACTGCGGACCGCGATTCCCACAAGTGAATCCGGACACCACCCAATTAACAATTTTCGGGATTGGCCGCCTCCAATCAACCTCCCCCTTAACCTCGACTGGCGTGAGGGTATAACTAGTGACAGTGCGTCAGAGCACTCATATTGAACTATGTAATTGTAACTATGTAGGGTAAATCTGTGTGCGACGTGCAAGTGTAGTGTAAGTGTAATTTGCGACTGTAATAATTCATTTAATTAAATGGCAACTCCGCACCCCCCCCCCCCTCCCCGTGCACGATGTGCCAACAACCATCTAAACCTCGAGTTCGTCTCTATTATTGAATTCACAGGGTGGCCACTATATTTTTTGTGATAAAAAATTCCAGGTTTTTTCCAGGTTTTTCCAGGTATTTTCAAGATTTTCCAGGTTTTGCAATATATATACAAAATGACATGTTTTTATTTATGTAATACATGATACAAAGCACACATTTTAAAACACGGAACTGTATAGTACTAAATATAAAACAAAAATGCACAAAATGTGATACATACCCAACTAAAAAAACAGGTGGCAGTTTACTAAATATATATTTGCCACATAACTTTAACCTTTTTTGTGTTTAAAATTCGGTCTGTTTTAAGGCATCACTCATTTATTTTGACTTTTTTTGCCTTAAGTTCCCTGAGGTTCTTTTCTGTTTTCTGTTTTTTTTTTTTTTTTTTTTTTTAACCAAATATATTTGGTATATTTTGTGCGTATTAAACAGGGCACAACACTGGCCGGCTGGTGGTTGTTTTCATTCAAAACGTGGCTAAAGAACTTGCATGGATCAGGCTGAAAATATCAGGCTATACGTGTAAGTTATAAGGAATCTTATTAGTTATTAGTGTCATGAATTGAGATATGTTTTTCGAGTAGATATACACATCGACCTACCGGATGCTCGCCCGCGTCTTGTTTTAACTGTCGCAGCGATGTTTATTTTGACAGCTCAAGCAATTATCTTTTCCCGTGAGTTGATAGAAAAAGGTCGCTTCACACAGCATAAAAAAAGGAGCTACGCCACTTATTCCCCACGCAGGAAACACACTGGCTGCTGTCTGTCATCCCCCGCATTTCCCCCTTCCTTTCTTCTAACATTCCACGTCCCGCCTCTCGCGCGAGCAATAACGAAGCGATGTAACAGTTGCACCACGCATTGGGTCGTGTTTATGCTTTGCTGGTGACCGCAGGAGGTCCAACATGCTTTTATTCGGTATATATGATCTTTCATTGCGTTTTTTTAAAAATATTTTTTTCTGTTTTTCACATTTTGGTCAAAATTTCCAATTTTTTTTTACGGTTCCTGAGAATGTACTCGTAAAATCACTGCTTCGTTAAATCCGGTGTTCGTGAAATCGGGGTTCTGGTGTACATAATAATTATATGTTTAGTATTACTATTTTACAAATTTTAAGTGAACATAGCATTACCGACGTTAAAGGTAAGTTAATGCGGAAGGTTTATCGGCCGGCCTCAACTAGGGTTACCAGACACTGATAACAAAAAAGGAGGACATTCACCTTGCAAAAGGAGGACATTTCACTGAAAAGGAGGACAATATATATATTTTTTTTAAAGCCATGAATTAATTAACATGGAGTACGATATTTTACAATGTTTTGGCATTTAATACAGTTTCAGTATAAAGAACCAAACAAACTACGCATATACAGCATATTAAAAACACGTGCTTCTGCATGTGCTGCTACCTGTCAAGCTGTCATAGAACTACTTACTAGTGGGGTGACTCTGCGGACAGCGCATTAGCGCGCACCGCGCGCTTTACTCAGAGTGTAACTGCAGGAATTATCTCACTTTATAAAAAAACCGGACATTTTGGAGCATTAAGGAAAATCCGGCCGGACGCAAAAAAATATATAAAAAGGAGGACATGTCCTCCTTTTTCCGGACGTCTGGTAACCCTAGCCTCAACTCGCTGCGAATATTCATAAAAAAAACGTGCAGTGTCGTTAGTTACTGGACATATTTGACAGTTTATTGATAAGCGATGGATTACAAGACGTCGTAGTTTATAACACCGCTAAACCGTTGGAAGCTACTAGTATAAATTAAAGTACTAATAAAACTTTGTTACAGGAAGCGTGGGCTTCATCCTGAGCAGGTTGAGTGGAAACAAAATTCTGTAACTTGCAGGTTTCTTGATTGGTTATTTATAATTCTATTGTAATTCTTAGATTTGGCATGGCTTGTAAATGCTCCCCTACCCATCGTATCGATCTTGAAACTTTTATTGCATATCTTGCATCTCGCACAAGTTCTGTCTTTCGCATCCTCAGTAGCCCATGGAACCTCAAGACTCATAACGACAGGAATACCTAGTAGACATTGCCGCAATAGCTTCCTAACAAACTGCACAGCGTAAGACTAAGGCCTGTTCCACAATCACACGGAAACGGAACAGACGGAAACGGAGACGAAAACGGAGTATTGTTTCGTTCCGTCCGTATTTTTCTCGTTCTACAATACACGGACCCGTAAGAAATCTTGGCCAATAAGAAAGAGCGAGCGTGATGTAACTGAAAACTACGAGTGTCAAGTGAACTACCTGTTAAATCGAAATGTATGGTTGTTAACTTGGTAATGTAGTAAGTCGATTTGTTATTTTTTTTTTTGCGTTGTGGCGGTGGTAAAGTAGTCCTTCACCATCTTGTCATATATAGAAGGTATATCTTTAACTATGAAAATGAAAAGTTAATCAAAATTCGTCATGATGAAACCCACGTGCACAATTCAAATTTCAAAGAAATCTTGTTTTGTTGTTCACGCATAAAAAAAGGTAGTCGAGAAATACGGAAACCAACATTAGTCAAAACTTATATCTTAATTAACATGAACGCGCAACTGTAGCTTGACAACTGCAGTGAATAAATAACGTGCTCCTATTGGTCTAACGGAGTAACGAACGGAAGACTTCAGCACTGCTGAGAAGGTCCGTACGGGTCCGTCTCCGTTTGCGTGCTATTGTAGAAGCTCTGTTCCGTGAAATCCGTCTCCGTTTCCGTGTTCCGTCTCTGTTTCCGTGTCATTGTGGAACGGGCCTAAAACCGCTCGAAGACTTGTACTGAACAGAACAAATTAGAACAACACCCCGTGTTGCACGCCGTAGTGCGGTTCATTTTCCCCCTCCCCCTCCGCCGCTTAGTGACGTATTGCGTCTATGAGGAAAGAAGAAACATGACACGCCTGGGAACACTACAGTCGCTGCCAACATGACACTGTACAGATTTGCCGCGTGATTATCAGACACCGCGATGTACGTCTTATATAAGTTGTGCGCATTTACACCGCAGCATTTGCCCAGGAAAGAAATAAAATTCCAGACAGTTTCCCAGTTTTACCCGGGCCCTTTCAAATTCCCGACATATT
The DNA here is from genome assembly GCF_032445375.1 of Bacillus rossius redtenbacheri. Lineage (NCBI taxonomy): Eukaryota > Metazoa > Arthropoda > Insecta > Phasmatodea > Bacillidae > Bacillus > Bacillus rossius. The sequence continues at coordinate 341,690,305 of NC_086330.1, read as the reverse complement.
CCCGGTTTTTCCCGTTTTCGTGGCCACCCTGAATTCAGCATCCCTACACTAGCTAGGGCCCCCTCCATCCACGAACTCCGCCGACGATCCTAGTGGGCCACGCAGGTAGGGTTACCAGACGTCCGGCAAAAGGAGGACATGTCCTCCTTTTTATGTATTTTTTTGCGTCCGGCCGGATTTACCTTAATTCTCCAAAATGTCCGGCTTTTTTATGAAGTGAGATAATTCCTGCAGTTATACTCTGAGTAAAGCTCGCGGTGCGCGCTAATGCACTGTCCGCAGAGTCACCCCACTAGTAAGTAGTTATATAACAGCTTGACAGGTAGCAGCACATGCAGAAGCACGTGTTTTTAATATGCTGTATATGCGTAGTTTGTTTGATTCTTTATACTGAAACTGTATTAAATGCCAAAACATTGTAAAATATCGTACTCCATTGTAATTAATTCATGGCTTTTAAAAAATATATATTGTCCTCCTTTTTAGTGAAATGTCCTCCTTTTGCGAGATGAATGTCCTCCTTTTTTGTTATCAGTGTCTGGTAACCCTACACGCAGGGGCAACGCACCCACACGACCCACATTGGTTAGCCGCTGAGCTAACCTGGCGCCCTCCCGGAACGTAATTTCAATAAGACCCAATTTCCCGCTGGGATACACGGCCGGTCTCGAACACGAGAACCAGGATGACAGCAGCTTTAAAGGGCTCGTCAATTCACTTTTATTCACATTTACACTTGGCAACTGCTTGAAGTCTCGTTAACAGAGGTGCAGTACAAAAGTGCAGTCGTTCGTGGTATTTGTAAACGAAGGGTAGACTGCGCACGGTTATAAATTGCAGTAAATTTACGGACTTTTCAACGAAGAATTCTGCCGCCCTCTGTTCCTTCTACCTGGCCAAAACACCAGGGAGGCACAGAAGTCAACAGTGAAAGCATGGGGAACGGACTCAATGGTGCCCCATTAGGCGTGTAGTAAAATTATGAGAACCTTGAGCTGACTCGGGAGGCCATATTACACAGGATAAACATGGTGGATAAAATAGTTAGATATTAATTGGTCATAAAATTAATATAGTCAGTGGTTTTAGTTAAATAAAAACAACGATATTGTTTATCTGTTCCTTATATTTTCCTTTTTTTTATTTTGGTTTAATTTAAATAACAACAATAACAAGGTTAACATCAAATGGTGAGTATGGTCATACTAACAGTAAAAATAAATGTTAAGGTAAGGAGCCCCTTTAGATACTTAACTTAAACACATTGATTTTGATGGTAGTTTATGTATAGCATAGGCTGAGTCCAAAAAAAAAAAATCCAAAACAATGCCGAAAATCCTAGGTTAAATTTTCTCTTTAGGTATGTGGTGGCTCATGGTTGCTCTTCTGCATGCAGAAAGTAACAAAGAAGACTATCTTTCCTGATTAGACGAGCTGCAGCAGGCACTGAGGAGCACCCTGACTCAGGTGACGAAGAAGTTATGTGTCACGAAGTAATCTTGCCCATGGCCACCCACGTCTTCCGCACACACACTGTACATAAATATATGACAAAATAAGATAACTGAACGAAATATAATTTCCACATATTCTCGAAGGAATATGCAAATTTACTCACCACTTGCGGTGTATGGAGAAGAAATTAAGACATTGATGTCAACAGATTAAGAAACGGCCGGAGCTTAGAACAGTTACATTATGGCAGACATGCTTAAAAAAAAAAAAAATATTATTTTGTGTAACTGAAGAAGACCATAGAATTTAGACATGAAATACTGCACATGTAAAACAAAAAGAGTTACACTATGGTGCAGTTTCCCAATTAAAAATTATGGACAAAAGTAAAACCATTTTGTTGTAAAACTAATAAAGGAATTTTAACACACAAAAATGTTGGTTACAAAATAATTTACAAATTCAAGAATAATAAAGAAAATTATGGCTCCCAGTTTGCTATACAAAATAAAGTAAAAACCATAACTATAAAATAGATGGACAAAGTAAGTATGCACATTACCAAATTGTGCAATGGCACAGAATCCACCTTAAATTAACTAAGAGTTCTTCGTGATTTCATATAACTGTGTCTTCACTTTTATACTTCCGAGTTCTATATTTTGGTATGAATAGGGTAAACATATTTGCGGATGAAATAAGTGTGTTTTCACAATCATCTTTGTCAGCTGTCAAATGTTTTGATTATTCTTGTGGACGCATGTTCGAAGTAACTGATATTTTGTTAGCAGCGTCCTTCGTAAATTTAAGGGTGTATGTCCCGTTCCATGTTATTATTTTATATTTACGTTCCACACTCTTAAACTTGCCGACTTTTTGAGTGGCTGAACTTTCACAAAATGAAAGAATTTATATACCTACATCACATACACTTTTGCATGATTAGCTGGCAAAGTTGAATTTTTAGCGTATTTGTAAAGCATGGGTAAAGAAAATAAAATGGAATATAAAAATGGGAAAATTTTAGGTTTGATTTATTTTTAAAAGAATCAGAATTTTATTGATTTTACATAGTTGAACAAAATCAAATACACTTTTTCTGAAGGAATTTTAAAACATACCGCACGGTAGCCACCACCATTGTCTTCAAACATAATAATTTTCAGTATTTTTTTTTTTTTAATTTTATTTTGTTTTCCTTATCTAAACTGTACAATAATGTTATAAAATTCAATCTTGCTAGTTAAATTTGTGAAAAGTATGCAATGTTTACAAGGGTGTATTTTTGTTGTTGAAGTTGGGCCGCTGAAACGGCGAGTGCCCGCGCTCACCGCGGGGTCAGCTCGACGCGGAAGGGCTGCGGCGTGGCCGTGAGCCCCGGCCGCGACCTGGTGCTGGGCGGGGGGTCCCCCTCGGGCAGCCGCAGCGAGAACCCCTGCAGCAGGCTGGCGAAGAACACGCACAGCGAGGCGCGCGCCAGCGACTCGCCCAGGCAGGCGCGCTTGCCCAGCCCGAACACGCTGAGCCAGGGGTCGCGCGCGAAGCGGCCCTCCGCGTCCAGGAACCGCTCCGGCCGGAACCGGCCCGGGTCCCCCCAGTGCTCCTCGTCGTGCATCACCGCCCACAGGTTGATGAACATGGTGGTGTCCTGGAACCGACACAGAGCCCCCCTCGTTGACAAGCCCGTCATCTTTCACTTAAGGGGGTGCCTCCCATTTCAGGTCATGATTTTATATTTGCAGTAATTACAGATAAACTTATAGACTTTTTCACTTGTTTAACTTTCACGAAATGAAAAATATATTCAGCGCATACTTTTTGCATAATTAGCTGCCAAAGTTACATTTTTTAACGTTTTTGGGTTGTACAAATAAGGAGGATTTAATTTATTGCAGAACTGAAGCTTTTTAGGTTTAACTGCAATGCCACTGGCTACTTCATGATATGGTTTACATTTCTATCACAAAAACTCATTTCATGTTTCTTGGCTGTCAAAATCGTATCAAATTTGAGAATTTTGAAATGCCAGGTAAAATTAATTAATATCTTCTGAAAGAAATTCAAACCTTTTCTTAAAGTAGCCATTGGCTTTGCAGTTAAACCTAAAAATTTTCAGTTCTACAATAAATTAAATTATCCTTATTTGTACAACCCAAAAACGTTAAAAATGTAACTTTGGCAGCTAATTATGCAAAAAGTATGCACTGTATATATTTTTCAGTTCGTGAAAGTTAAACAATTGATAAAGACTATAAGTTTATCTGTAATTACTGCAAATATAAAATCTTGACCTGAAATGGGAATCACCCCTTTAAGAGGATGGGGAAGGTCACATCGTGCACAAGTGAATGATATAATCCGAACAACTTGACAGAATTAAGTTGTGGTTGGTTTTGTAGGGCAGATATATTTATTACAAAGGCCTGAATGTAAATGAATAGTCAATGGAGTGAATAGTTCAAAAAAAGTCACTAACATATATATAAGCTTTTGAATCATATAATTTTATTTGTGTGAATCCTTATTTTCATTTAAATTTTTGTTCAATGTTGTGTGCACATCGAAAAAAAGATTCACTTTCATCATTTTTTCATAACGCACCTAAAGAGGTACAACTAAAAAATAAAGTAAATTGGTTTTCATAAAATAAGGGCTAGTAACAAATAAAACTAACAAATATAAAAAAATATTGCTGTAAAATTATTCAAATCACATAAGAAAAGTCTCTATAATAACCAAGCCTTATAACAAAATATATATAATAATTTTTTTAATTTGCATAATAAGTACAATGTTTAAATAAGTTAAAATTAGTTTAAAATTTGAATATGTATTGTTTCTAAGTTTTGTTATTAATATAAAGGCGTTTCTTAAGTGATTTAATAACTTCACAGCCGAAAGGTTTTTCATATTTGTTTATTTTTTGGTTTCAAGCCCCTGTTTTATATATAAAAAAAAGCCATTTGCAATCACCCTTACATTTGTTTTTCTGCCACAAATATTTTCAACTGGTATTCACTTAGAGTGATATCAGGTACGTAAAAAAACGCACAAATTTTCATAATTATCTTCACTTCAGCAACTTTTTACACCCATGATATTATTATAAATAAATATGTGTTGAATTTTCTTTTTGCATCAGAATAAAAAATGCAAGGAAAGTATTGAGTTAAATTGGTAGAAAAAGCCCTTAAAAAGAAGAAATGAAGAAAAAACAAAAACAATAAAAGAATAAAAATGGCGAGTGAGACAGAGCCTAGCTGGGCGCTTGTACTCTCAAAGCGCGAGGTCGTTACGGCCGGGTTTATAAACTACGTGTGACACGCAAGAATGCATGAAACGAAAAACACAAGAAGTTCAATAACAATGTTTACAGATACCCATTCGTAACCTACACACTGCGCAAAACCACAATGCAAGCATAACCTTAATTTATAATTTGTGCATTTCGTCTAGTGTTTCCTTTCACCTTCTATATTTGAACTTTTACAAGTGATGTGTTATGAAAAAAATTCAAGGACTCAAACATCATTTTCATAGAACTCAATGATCTTGATGTTTATTTTAAACATCATGTTTTCACTTGTTCAATTTTTGCACAGTGAAAGAAAATACATAATCATCTTGAATCAAATTATCGACATTTTCATGATAAATCTGCATTGTAAACAGAAACCCAAGGGGAATAAATTAGTTTTCTAGTGTTTTTCATCAAGTTGTAGGGTTAGAGATGTATTGCGACCTTCGTACTTTATAAGCGACCATGACTTACTTGTGTTAGTTGCGTGTTGTGTAGTTGCGACCCTTGCCTAGTTTATAAACCTGGCCTAAGGGCAACACTAGCTCGCTCATCATGAGCCTCTTTTCCTCCATGTGCCAGGAACAGAAATGATGCACAGTCTTCACGTCGGTAACACGCCTCTATGGGACTTATAAGCGGTGACCCTATAATCTTATAGTGGTCCGTAAATTTACTGCATTTCCCTCCCCACTCCTGCGTAGGTCCCTGGTCTTGACCATGCCTAATGGTGAGTAACTTCCATAAAATACAGTCCTTTAAAACTTAATGACTAATCCCAGCATGACTAGGTGTATAGGCTTTGGCCTGAGATGGAACCTAGGCCCCTCCCTAACCCATACCCCTCCTACATAATACAATTAATTATTAGTTAAAATTAGGTGTTCCTCAGAGGAGTAACCTCCCCTCCCCACCATTTTCACCATACCTGAAATCATAAAAAAATGTATCATTCCCACAAAAAAAAAGTGTAAGAAATGGAAAGCAAACAGTGGACTAAGAGGTTCTAACCTCCCTCCCACATAAATTCTGTGTACTCTCCTGGTGCACATGGATATAAAAGCGGTGGTTATAAAAGTGGCTTCACACTGACTATGTTGTAATTCATGCATGGTCACCCCTTTATCAAAGACGTTAAGTGTATAGCAGCGATGGAACTTGGTGGGGGTTGGGGGGAGGCTTATATCATTAACTGGGGATCTTAGCGAACACCTATTCATCCCACCCCCTCATCGCCTTTAATGACCTCTAGGTTTTCGAGACGTTCAACCACAAAATTTTTGTTGATTCATTAACTTATTAATTAATTTATCACTTTTAAGGGGACTAGAACGTGTTATGTCTTCTCGGTTTTTAATGAAGTAATATTTGAAGAACCTTACAACGCAACTACTTCTTGACATCTCTGAGTCGAGACCACATCCCTGGAAATGGCGGGTGTACCTTGTTGCAGCCATATTCAGTTTATAATCGATTAATCGCCCTTAAAGATGGCTGTTGTAACTTCGGGCACACCATAATCCTCACCTCGTAAGTCAAAAAGTAGTAGTTGGTGACTCTGGCACGAAAGCGTACGAATCAGGCCCTAACCATGCGACAATTTATATGCCTTCTCTCTCTGTCGACCCCACGTGGAGGATGGCAGTGGGAAACAGTGACGACCCCACACTTTGCAGGACCTTAGGCCACTTACTTCTGTGGTACCTTAATACGTATTTTGGAGAGGGGCTTTATTGGGGGGCCTGGGGGTGTGGAATAGTCCCCCATATAATAGGAGGAGGGTTAGAGGGGGCCTCCCCCAGAAAATTAAAAAAAAAAAAAAAAAAAAAACTCTTTAAAACAACGTTTTTAAACCAACCTAGAACTTAAATTTCAAAATTGAATTTTCTTAAGAAATTTTGATATTCTTTCATGATCAATTATTAATGAGTAAAAATCTGTGAAATCACTTCATTATACGAATTAATGGAAACTGAATGGAAATCGATATGTATCTACCAGCATTGTAATGACAATTTAATACTTAATTTTTTACATTTAATGTCAATAATTTTTCACAAAAATCTAGCTAGACAAACATAGAAAACAAAAAAAAAAAAAAAAGGAAAATGGGCGACGCGAGGTCCTGAAGCCGCCCCTGGCGGGGAAGTTTGTGGTAGGTTACGACTTGTTTGTTGCGGAGGAGAATGAACGCTTGCCTGCGGGATGACGTATCCGTTGATGGTGGCCTGCCGGGTGCAGCGGTGAGGTGGAGGTACAGGGACCACCACATTGATGCGGGACACCTCGGCGATCACCGCCTCGAAGTACGGCAGCCTGCGGGCACGACCAGGGGGCTGTCACTAGACTCATTGCACACTAACGATTCCACTGCAACAACATCAGAATGTCATTCTATAACCATGTGAATATTTTATAACCATATAACTATGTGAATAAACTGTAATTTTACCTTGTTAATATGATTATTTTGACTCGTACATTTTAGCGTCAAGGAAACCATTTTGCAAATGTTTTTCAATAAAGGTGCGAATCAAAAAAGGTTACAACGTAAGGTTGGAATTCTTTTTTTTTTTAAATCACGCTCGTCAAAAGATCGTTGTGTTTTGCACATGCCTATCTGACGTATTTAAAATAATACATTAGGATGCATAACTATTAAACAAAGTGTAGTGCCTTAAATGTGAAAGGAATCTGAAGCCTCGGTAAACGTTTATGCTTAAAAACCAACATTTATGTTAATTTTTGTGTGCCTGTGTCTGTTTCAATGTAACATTTGATTCTTTGAAGGTACTAATTGTACATTCCTATTTGCGTATTTGTGCTACTTATAACTACCACTTTAAATAAAGCCAATTGTTGTGTATTGCATTAGATGGACTTTTATGTAAAAAAAAATAATGATTTTATAAACCAAATATGATTATTAATTGTGAAACAACTAGGTTAACCTAAAATTCTATAAGACCATTATCAAAAACCACTTTTAGTCTAATAAAACCTTAGGAAACTCCTTAATTTTTTTGGTTACGAAAACCAAAACATAAAAATACAAATTAGCAAATATTTTATTAACATGTAAAAATTTAAAAACAGACAACCTAGATCCTGAACCTGAGAAATTTTTTTGGGTAAAATTGTACATTTGCTTAACAACTGTATCACTCCATAATAGTGTTCACAGTAATACTGGATTCAGATTCTTATCCAGGCATTAAAGCTTTGTGTTGTCCCAGTACCTCCAATAGTTAAGTTTTTTTTTGTAAACCGTTCCCTGAATAGCTTTCCAGTGTTAACTGTGCACATTAATAAGCATGATAAAACAAAATAAAGCATAATTATTTAATATTTGATTTGCTTTTCCATGGTTTAAAAAATGATGCTTGAATGAGACATCAATGAAAATATAAAATTATTTGCCAATTTTTTTAAAGTAATACTCAGAATTATCTCGAAAAACGTATTTCATGTATGCAAAATGAACCAATAGCCATGTGTTGTACAAAATTTCATTATCTTTCTTGGTGTATTACAAACTATTTCTTGACAACTGGTATCCAAAGGAATCTCTTGTAAAAACACAGAACACTTTTTTCCGCATAATGTCGCTAAACAAAAAAAATGAGAATTTTGTACGTGTCTATTTTCAACATATAAACTGAAAAAATACGTATAACAAAGAGCATGACTGGTGAAACCTTGCCTCGACATGTCGGCTATGGACGGTTTGTGATTCCTCCCGATGACAGCGTCCAGCTCCTCTTGCACGGCTCTCTGGACCTCCGGGTACAGCACCATGTACATCAGGCAGAACTCGAGGGAGTTGCTGACGGTGTCCGAGCCGGCGATGAAGAGGTCGATGCACAGCACGATCAGGGATTCGTCTGAGGGATTTCAATCACAAACCATCGCAAGACGTCTTTCGAGACGTTACAGTTCAACACCTTGCTGCAGGTTGGGTCAAGAACATGTTTGGTGAAAAAAAATTCTTTGTTCTTTAAAAATGCAAAGAAAAAATAAAACGAAAATACCACATTCACACTGTTAAAAAATTTCTCCTCAAATTTAATTATTATTTTAATTATCCAAGCATCTTCGAAAAGTTACAGTTAGCTTCTTAAATTTAAGGGTACTAATTTCACATAATTTGAATGAATCCACAAGAAGAATCTTGGTATATTAACAAAACATTCAAAATTTGTTAAGACTCCTGCAAAATTGCTTTTATTTCTTCCAAGTGTGTGTTTACCCTAAGCACAGAACTCGAAAGTCAAAACATGACAAAGGTTTTGCGAATATTCAGCTCTCTGAAATAACGAAGAACACTTTGTTTATTTAAGGTGAAATCCTTCTATGAAAAGTCCACAGATTTACTGCAATTTTTTTTGCAGTGTGTTTGTGCAAAAAGCCAAGTTTTTAACAGCCTGTGTACTTGAATGCTACACTGTTAAAAATCACTGCATATTTACTTCATTTTCAACAAAGAAAACTCCTAAGATGAAAGAATAATTCTTCAAAGTTCCGTATAGGTAAATGAATTTTCGCCGAAACTACGCCAGATCTTGACTTCCAAGTTACATGTTCTGTTTTATACATAATAAACAGCCACTTGAAGACAGAGAAGTGCTTTCGTCGTAGCCTTAACAAAGAAATTTTGGACGTTTCTGTTTATACTCCAAGATGGTCCTTGTGAGTTCATCTGTATCCGTGAATTATGAAGAAATCAGCAAATTAATAAAAATCCCTGGAAAACTTTCAACCAGTATTCTTTGTAATTTAAAGGTGAATTTTTCAACTGTGTAGCAAAGTCTTGTGTGAACAGAGATGCAATTTGGCTTTTTTCTAACTTCTCACAAGTTGATAAGAATGGAGTTGCCTCTATCTCCCCCACATAATGGTCCTCAACTACGAGAAGAAGTGAACAACATTATAACATTATAATGGCACATCCGTCTTTCCCCCCCCCCCCCCCCCCCCCCACCTAAAACAACAAACATATTCTTAACTAGGACTTTGAATTTGATAGTGTCTAACCATGTGGTCTGGGGATCCTAGCCGAGAAAGTTTTCGAAAATTATTTTATCAAAATCGTGTTTTGAATGCAATATAACACTAAAATGATAAGCAAAATATTGCACTGTAGTATAAATTTAATATCAAGCCATAAATGTTTTTTTTGATTTTGCATTTGTTCATTTTTTACTACCCCCTAAGTGATTGTAATTTTCTCGCATCCCCTCGCCCCCCAATATTTATTTCCCAATGGCTCAATTCACACCCCCTGTGGGTGGAAATATAAATTGGTCTTAAATTTTCTCAAAAACCAATAATAAAAACATTTTAAATTGACAAAACATTTATAAACAAGTATTCAAAGTTATTTTAAGAATTTATTTTAATTTATGTGAAAAAAACAAAAATTTTAGAAGAAAAATATTTTACAAAACTATCTCTTAAATAAAAAAAATCCCTTTCGGCACAGCCTACAGGCGTAGGTAGATTTCGAAGTACCTATTTCTTTGGAAATATTTTGGAAACTTCTATAAACTCCTGAAACATTTTAAGAACCTAATATAGCCGACGTAACATCCTATATGTTCGTCAATATTAAAAAAAGTTGATTTAACATTTCTCATATTCCATGCAGCGAAAATATTTTGAATTTTTTTAACCTAATGCATCTAGCATTGAATGTCTTAACAAATTTCATAATATGCTTTTCTTTCATCCGTTGCACTAATACGTGGTCGTATAAAATTTTTTGGACAAAGGTTTAAGGTAATTTTAAGATAGTTATTAATAAATTCCAACAAATTTGAAACTAAAAAAGTTTAATTTTTTTAATTTCAACCCCTGTTTTTAAGGTAATAGTTTGTTTCATCAAAAATTATTTCAGCCAAAGGTGTTTTAGATAAAGTTTAGGCATTTTACAACAAATTATAATGGAAATGAAAGTATGTAAATGTATTTTAAAAAAAAGTAATGAAATTTTGTTTTTCTACCCTTGTTATTTCCACTCCTTTAAGAAATGGTTTGTATTATCAAACATTGTTTCAGACAAAAGTTTTGGATAAAAATTATAAGATTAATACACAATCTGCACGAATTCAATGTTGTGCCTTCGAAGGGAGTTATTAATTTTTTGTCCTCCTATCCTTATTTATTCTACCCCTTGAAGTAATGGTTGGTTGAATAAAAAATTATTTTAGACAAAAGTTGGAAATAATATTTTGAGGTTTTACAGTAAAACAGAATGTATTTAACAGTGATAATGGTAAGTAAATTATGAATTTTTTTTAAAATTCTACCCCTTTATTTTTTCACCACCTGTAACAATGGTTCATCTTATAAAAATTGTTTCAGACAAAAGTTTGGTTAAGATAAAAATTATAAGATTAATACATTTGTATAAATAAGATGTTATGCCTACAATCAGAGCTATGATTTTTTGTCCGCCAGCCCTTGATTTTTCATACCCTTGCAGTTATATTTGATCATATCAAAAATTTACTCAGACAAAAGATTTTGACATTACTCCTATGAGCTATAAACAGATTTTTTTTTTCCATATTACGGAAGTTAGAACGATTTTTCTGTTTTGATGAAAAACCTTCCCCAGTTATACCCCTTTGGTCGGATAGTGTCCATTAACGAACTCGACTGAGATTTTCTACAACTAGATTTTATGTATCAGTTAGGAAGTGATTTCAGAAAAATTGCAACAGTTATCGTGTCCACTAAATGTGATATATAAATAAAAAAAATTTGAGTTTACGATGATTTTGGAGTCTATGGACCATCGAATGTAAATTCATATAAACATTTTCCAGTAGTTGCACCATGGTAACGGCTACAATTCTTTGAAATCTGCCTAAAACTAGAAGATCATGAAATTTTTAAGATTAAAAAGTATACAAAAAAGTTAAACATCTAGTAATGGTTAAAAGAAAAGGTTACCAAAAAATTGATTAAATACCTAAAGTAGAACGTTCCATAATTTAATTATGTTAACTTACGTCCAAAATAATTTTAAAACATAAAAAAAAAGTTAATTAGGCTTACAAGTTAATTACATATCAAAGTAAAATAAAATGTAGGTAGTCATTTCCCTAGAAATGTTAGGTACTAAAGAAAAAATAAAGAAAACTAAGCCAGTTATAATAATCATGCCAATCAATATTAGTGTCTTAGCTAACCTGTGAATGTTGTGTCAGCAGAATGTTTCTGCTTCTCTATTTCTTGCAAGTAAACGTCGATGAAATCCCTTGGCTCTTGTCCGTCAAATGTTTCTCTGTGTTCCTTTATTGTGTCCTACAATAAAAACTTGATATTTATGCTACAAAACAAATCCAACAAATTATGAGAATCCACCTCATAATATCCAAATAAAGTGTTATAATAACATTCGTAAGACTATGACAACATAACACAGAAACATTTGCGAGGACAGAATAATTAACACCGATTATTTAGATAGAAGAGATGGATGCTTGTTTATTTAAATGAACTCTAAGTTGTACTTGCATTAAAATTTTTCTTTGAAATATATATAAATATATATATATATTCTTAAGTATTATTAATTTAAATCACTTATACTATATACATAACTATGCATTTTCAAACTTTATGGAAATCAAATTTTTTATACATCTGTCATATTTTCATAACAGTTTCAGATATCACAATAAAATAAATAATACATGGGTTCTGAAGTTACTATCTAAACATTGAATCTATTTTAAATCATTAGTGTCAGTAGTGTTTTAGTCAAATCATTTTGCACAGACATACAGACAGACAGAAATTATTATAAACATCATCCAACGTCGGTGTTCATTTAAGTGTGCATTCCTTTGCAATCTATACTGTGGCAAAATAACTAATGCAAAATTTCAAGGTTTCTAGTAACCAAGCATATTAAGCAATTGCATAATGTACGATGAGGTCAAAATAGTGTAGGCTGTCTAAAACTAGACAATATTTAATGTTACCAAGTTGTTGTGAAAAGGATGAACGTATGGAGAGAAATATAAGTACCCTTAAAATGTTCTGAAGTCCTGTTACGTACTCCATGCTCTCCTCATAGCCCGAGAACTTGGGGATGATGAACCTGAGAAATGGCATCACGTTGACCAAGAGCCCGCCAGGTATGTTCGCACGGAACGACTTGTACACAAAGCGCAGTATCTCCAAGAACTTCTCGTCTTGGTACGAGAAGCGACGTCCAGCCATGACAGTCCACAGAACGTTCACCATGCACTTGTTGAAAACACCCGACACCTGTAACAAGTATATAGCCTGTCTCACGCTTAGATTGCAGTACAGAGTTTATGGCGACCACTGTTGCCAGACTGATACTACCTATATTGTTAAAAATAAGAACACTATTTTGTATACCATCTTTAATTTTAATAAGTTTTAATAGATTTTAAATTGTGCTCTTTGTTGATTTTTCTTACGCCATAAGCTTATTGTCTATTGACAATATTATTACAGTTGTAGTCATCCTGACAAAACATAGTTTGATTCTAAAAAACAACTATATTTCACAGGAGAAACTATTTATAGCAGTCGGTTACTTTTATTAACAAGGCATTTCATGAAATTATGTGCTATGCTCAATAGAGCTAATTTTTTAATATTAAATGATATAAAAACGGATGACAAAAATAGCTGAAACCAAGATAGCATCTTTCAATTACAACTCTTAGAAATAATAATGAAAAAAGAATATAAGATGTTTTTTATAGAATACAACAGTAAAATGTAAGTACATTTAATTCTCATTCCAAAAAAAAAGTATTCAGATACATGTAAAAAAAATTTTCTCTACGTTACAAATTTATTCTAAAACCTTTTTGTTCTACGGTGTATATCCGACAACAGAGCATGCAGAAACATGGAAAGCGCTAATGGTAGAAATCATGCATTGGAAAGAGAAAGTAAATGCCCTCTTAAATGCACTTGTAACCATTGAGAATGTTTACATGTTTATTATGGTTATTTTGCAGATGTTTGTTTTTAAATATCAATTGTAATTATTGTAATGTTTCATACTAAAGCTATAATAGTGTTATAGAGAGTTACCCATCATAACGAGTATTAATTAATCCTTATTTGCAGTTTTAACTTCTCCTAGTTTGTTCATTATATTTATTTTTATAATTTGATCATTCCTTTATGTGTTAAGTCTGCACTAGGCACACACTTCTTGAATTTACACCTGAATACAGTTAGCGAGGTAGGAATTATTGCATCCAATATTACTCAGAGCACTGTTTATATTTTGGTTTCTCTTTCTAGCAATAATGTGGTATAAGGAAGCATGGAGGAAAGTCGTGTTTCAGCGGGACATCAGGCAATATGTCTCCTGTGTGAGGGGCAGTCCCGATTCTCATGAGACCCCACACAGGAGTCAAGAAGATCTTGTGATGACCGCAAATTAAGCAGTTGTCGTTTACATAAAATTTAGGACGTCTGTCATTTTTTTGGCTACAGACATAGGGTATAATACACTGAATACATAGAGATCTTCTGCTTCTGGCATTAACGATCCTCTAATCTGGAAGATTCTGCTGAGTCGCCGATGCCGCCCTACATCTTGGTTCGAGATGATCTTCTTTGGTGAGATTGTCCCAGTTCTTAGCAGTTTTCAGCTCTTGTCGCTGAGTTCTTTATGCCTGCATAGCCTTAGCTTATTCTACATTTTCTATAGCCAATGTTCCTGGATGCTGTGCTGTCTGCCTAGTGGTCCAACAGATGAAGACCTATAGCTCTACTAACTGAATCCTGAGAGTCCTACAGCACGTTAGTGTGCTGAATGTTCCGAGTGTTAATGCACATAACTCAGAAACTAATCCATTAATTGTGAAGTACCTATTGCTATTTATTCGAAGGTAGCTCATATAACTCGTATATTTTGCATAACAGTAATTTTCAAAGGTTAATATTAACATATTTTGACTGGTAAAGCTTAATATTGTATGAAACAATATATGTTTGTGTCCTTCTTGAACAGTCAAAGTAAAGGTGTTGTTTCCAATTAAATAATAAAAATATTTATGATTTTTCATATTTACTTCATTCCTTGCTATATTTATTATGATTCAAATGTTATTTTGATATTCTAGATTTGCATACATTCATTATGTGGTATTGTAATTAATACTGCATACCTCACATGTTACACATCACACTATATTCATAACCTTCTAATAACACTAGTTTTGAGAACACATTATGTGGACTGGTACAGACAGGCACCTTGTAAAAGAGGCTGCCTATTCCATAGTCTGTGCCAGCTTCACCCCATACACACTGCCGTCGGCCGGGGTCTCGGGTTCGAGTCCCGCGGCGAGTCTAAGGGGCTGGTGTTGTTTTATGGTGTGTTTTTCCGGGAGGGCGCCAGGTTAGCTCGTACGTCTAACCAATGGGGTGGGTCGATCAGGCCCAGCGTTCTTCCCTAGACTCGGTGGCTGTATCTTAAGGGTGGTATTAACTGCTAGTAGACAATGGTGACACTCCCTGTTCAGCATAAGGTGGCTGGTGTAATACAAAGATGTAATACACGCACTGGAACTGAAAACGTGTGGTACACGTATTTATTAACGGACATATTTGGGTACATGATATTGCACGACACTACTCTTGGTTGGTAATTTGGACATAATTGATACACGATATTACACGACACTACTCTTGATTAATTATGATTGTCTCTCCCTAAGGCAGTCCGTTAGAGGGGGGAATCGGTGAGTTACTAAATTGAAGTTTCCCCACGGAACAAACACACGAACACATCCACCCCGGGCCGCGAGCTGATCTGAACTGCCAGAGGGGGCTGTCGTGCCAGGGGGGGGGGGGGGGGACAGTTCCGCAGCGCGCCAAACCACGAGTGAAGAAGATAAATTGCCGTTATTCGGTTTTTAATTGAAAAATTACTTGTTAATTGTACATGACCCTTGTTTGAATATTAATGCTGACATTAAATGTATAATGAAATATTGATTAAAGCTTTAGTTACAGAAATTGAACAAATATTATTTAAAAAGATGAGTCAACTTAAAGACTACTGACTAGTTGGTAAAAACCACTGGTTATGATTATATTTGTGGGTTTGTTCTGGATATTGCTTCAGCACCTTGTTTCTTACTTAAATTAAGGCTCTAGGCCGCGATGAGAATTAAGGGCGTTCATTAAACACTGTGTCCGGAGGGGGCTAACACTCATGCTCTACAACGCACATTTATTATCACGTGTTAATTTAAGGGTGCAGCGTGGTGTGAACAAACTAGTTACAGAACACCAAACTATTCACACCAAGCTACACACGGCGCTCGACAGGTCCCTACAATTTCGAAACATCAGTATTGGACTGTATAATTTCACCCTTTCTATTAAGGGTACCTAGCAGAGCGTGTCTTGTAAAAACAATATATAAGATTAATATAAATAGGAAGAATAAGAATAATACGTTTAATTGAATTGCGTTCTTTTAATAAATTTTTTCATGAACATTCACAAATTACATACAAAATACAACATGAGATTACGCTGTTCCACAAGGACACAAAAGAGGACAATAATTAAGTTCAGATGATTTCTTCACCAACATATGCTCCAATAAGGCCGCAGCCAAAGTTCATTAAGTATGTGACAAATTCGTGATGCAACCTCAATTCTCATCAGCCTATACGGTCATACATTTTACGCAACAATTTACGATGAATATGTTAAATAACATGTTTTTTTAATAGATACAAAGAACGTGTGCGTTGCCCAATAATGAAGCATTCCATAGCACACCAGCGAATACTACCTCTAAAATGATACAAGCTACGTGCATAGGAAGCACGCATACATGATACAGGAATTTAGGTTTACTTTAGAAATTATACGAGGATCTAACAAAATATTACATAGAGAACCAATGTGCTCCGCGCGGAGCTACAACAAGCAAGTTAGAAAAGAAAATATTTAAAAAGAATAAAAGAATCGTAACATGTAGATTAGATATCAAGGCCGGCATGGCCGTTTACAGGTTCCTACGAACCACGAGCTCTCCATACGTAACAAGTGCACGGTCCGAGGGAGCACTTACCCTAGACGTGGCGAGAAACAAATAGGAAAGACAAAAGCATAGCAAAGTCACTCAGGCAGGCAACTCGTGACACAGGCACTTATTGTGCTTAAAAAATAAGGGACAACGACATCAGGAGACAATAGGCATTAACGGACGGCAATGCAAACCGCGGCATTAAAAGAGGGGCAAGTACCTTGAATAGGTGAACCAACGAGGTCCCAGCAGCCATACAAAGACAAACCTGCATGATGGCAAACAATTACGTTACTTTAAACGCTGGGATCCTCGGAGAAAACTGTAGCTACTTTACCGCAGGACCATCTCGTGCGAGCAAAAAAACATTTCGATGAAAATAAACCACAGCAGTCTCTCCCTCGGCGCCGTCACTGCCTAACAAACTAACTGATCACATGCTTATCACAGCTCAAAGTATGCTAAGCTAAAGAGGCCGAGGCACAGCCGACGGCTGCTTATAAAGCCTCGCATAGAGCGCACTGCGGTCGGAGAGCTTCGGTGGGGAAGCTGAAAGAAGGAGGGGGGAAACAAACTCACAGGGAAAGGAGGAGAGAGGAGAGAGGGGTGAGAAGGCTGTGACGTAGCGACATACGAGGCGGCGGGTCGCTTCAAGGGGATGGCTTGATAAGCTTACTCCGTGAATTATTATCGGTTTGCATCAGGTGCAATTCCGTGACAAACTTATACACTGGGAGTACTTGCGTATCAACTCCGCGTTTGACTCGGGTTGAGTTTGCGAGGGGTGCGTTCCACCAGCGGGAGCCGATACTGGTGGGTCGAGTCCGGGCTTAATGGCTTCCGGTCGGTACGACGTCAACACTCTTTAAACTAAGGATGAGATGCACTATAGAACATGAATTACCTGAACCATATAATGTTTGTTAAAATTACTAAATTGAAAACAGAGCTATATAAGCTTACAACCAAATGTTATTATGACAAAGAAATCATGATACCCATTTTATTTTACTGAAACAAAGAAAATATTTCTCCCAAAAAAAATACCTTAATTGTTAGCTTCAATGTTTGCGATCGCTTGGAAAAAAAAAACTATATTTCAAGGATTTATATATTTTATGGTCATAGATTAATTTAAATAATGGTAACCTAACCTAACCTTTTACTTTGGTAAACTTCGGAAACTTTCGGGTTGTGGTTGTTAAAAAAAAAAAAAAAAAACTGGTGAGTGAAATACAGTTAGCTTGCGTAATCCTGCAAAAAAATTATCCCATTATTCCTTTGACATGTTACAAAGGGATCTCATGCAAACAATTTTATTATGTTTATTTTTGGGTTGTTTAATAAACCTGAGGAAAATAAACAATAAAACTTCTAGCTAGCAAAGGAATTTTGCCTTAGAATAGCAGTCTGCTGCGGAAGGCGTTAAGACCATCAACATGCCTGCCTAGTTAGGGGTGTATGTGTGTTAGAGCGGCGGGATGATAAGTGTGACACTAGCTGGTGCTTCTAGCGCAGTGTTGCCCCTGTACGCAAGGCTCTGAACTGGCGCGCAGTATTCTCGTGCATACGAAAATTATGAGATTTTAGTAGTAAACATAACATTAGATGGAGGCGAAATTAAGTGTTGTAAGGCCCTTGGTATGTCTAAAAAATACTCCCCCCTTCCCCAGCGCATACTTATCTGTTGATGCCATCACTTAGCAAACTAAGCGTTGATCATTTTAATACAAAAAAATGTATTTACAAAAGAAAGAAACAAATAGGCCAATGTAGAACATAAAAAGGACAAAAAATCTATGATTTAAAATTGTTAGGTCATCTGCAACACATGTCCAGGAAAACAGTACAAAGCAAGTGCAATAAGTTTTACAATATATATTTAATAAATAATCATAGTTCATGGAATTTTTAGTTCATGCATGTTCATATAATTCAAAATTCATATAATAATTCAAAACTAAGATCCTGAAATGTGTACAAAATTCATTTTGGCTTGACCTTAAGGTGCAGGAATACATCGATGTATATATTTATTTATTCTTAGTAAAAAGAAAACGGGGCAACGTCATTTTTAACAAAATTTCTGACAATTAGTTTTAGTTTAAGGGTTTTTATAAATATTATTAATGGTTTGGGTATCAATTTTTATGTGTTACCTTTCGAATTATTACTGATGGTTTTTGACTGCATTCTAGTTTAAAATTTATTTACATATTTTATACATTTTTCCAAAACATTTCTGGGATATCAGACATTGTAAATTTTAGAATTACAGGATACTGAAAGTGGTTTTCCTGACAATTTGTTAAATTGAATCTGGCTCTTTTTTGGAATGTATTAAAATACAAATTTGGAAATCTGAACATGCCAATAGGTCTAACCAAAAGGGACTTCGTGTTCTGCAACATCAGTTCTTGCAGTAAGGGTTGATGGTATAAAAAACTGTTGGGAGACCAATTTTGAGATAGCATTTAGAACATTATTTATCATAACTGTGATGGATTTAGTACTGCGTTTACTACGAAAGTTACGATTTTTTCCCCTTAACCCCTACATTTTTACCTCTTGTTCCGATTGTGTTAGTGTGGTCTAATATCTTTCAAATACAATAATTGTATTTATTATTGTTACTATTTTTAGGTGGTGTAATAACTCCAAACCAATGCCATAAATTATACATGGAAAAATTTAATGGCAGTTTTTTTTCAGTTTTTCAAAACACATTTGCCATTTCTTCCCTCTTGGCATGATTTAGCCCATTTATGACCTTGATTAATACTACCCATTGATATTTTAAGAACATTATAACAGTTATTGTCTTCATAAAATTTATGAATTTATAAACTATTGAGTTGACAATGGTTTTGGGGTCTAAGAACAATGACTATAAAAACTGGGTAGATGTTTTCGAGAATTCTAAAAAACTCTCTTATAAACTGTCACCTGAAAACAGCTGTTCTTCCTGAGTTCCTTGAACAGCTCCATCACTTCTTCGTGCATGATCGCGTCCATGCTCGTCTTCCCGAAACCGAAATCGCGCAGGTGTCGCAACGCAAAGCGGCGCTGCTCCATCCACAGGTCTCCATCGCTGAAGACCACACCTGCCACCAGATTGCTTACTTAAAAATAATAAAAAATTAGGGATTTTTAATACTTAAAATAATCAAAAATACATAGAATAATAAAAAAATACTTAAAATAATAAAAAATACTTACGAATATAAAAAAATACTTATGGTAGTAAAAATACTTAAGATAATAAAAAAATAATTAGGATAGTAAAAAAAATACTTAGGTTAATAAAAATAGTTAGGATAACAAAAAATACTTAGGATAATAAATATACTTGGGAAAATCTATTCTCTTTAGATTCCGCCAGTTTTGTTGGGGAGGAGGTGTTCCAGACATACGAAGCCACTCCCCTCTTTCCTAAAAAAAAAGTCAGTCCCGGTCCTCTGGAGCGGCTGAGTGAAGCTGGGCTGAGACAAACTGTAGTGACGCTGCAGTCACAAGAACCTGCTTGACCAGCAAGAAGCCACGACTCTGCCATTGCTGATTGCTGTGGTTGGCCTTGAGGAGGTAATTGGTTGAAACCTCAGGCTTGAGGCAGGTCCCAAGGTACCCACTCGTCCGGCCTCGGTATGGCAGGTATCGCAGACAAGACCGCACAGGAAAAAAAAATTTGTACCTTTGCAAAAGATTACTTAAACCAGTTGCCCAAAAAAAATATTTTGTAATACTACAAGAAAGATATTGTTTCTCTGTACAGCACATGGCTATGGTTATTTTTGCACATATGAAATAGTAGGTTATTTCTTATGCAAATTGGCACATAATTTTGTATTTTAATTGATTTTCATTCAAGCATAATTATTTTAAACTGTGGAAAAGGTTAAATAGTATTTAATAATTTGACTTTGTTTGTTTTATTATGTGTATTAATGTGTACAGTTGAAAATGGAAATCTCTTCAGGGAACATTTTACAAATAACTTCAACTATTGGAAGTACTGGGACAACACAAAGCATAAATGTCCGCCGAGTAAGAACCCGAACCCAGTATTACTGCGAACACTGTTTTTGTAGTCCTACAGCTGTTTTCATGAATATTTCATTCCAATTAAACAAAAATCCCTTTCGGCACAGCCTACAGGCATTTATTCTGGAAATATTTTAGAAACTTTCTACAACATTTTAAGAACGTAATGTACATAGCATATTTATGTTCTCCAATAGTACAAAATGATCAATTTGCCCATTTTCCATGCAGCGAAAATATTACAAATATTTTTAACTTAATGTATCCAGCATTTAATAGTTTACAACACAGCATTGAATAGCTTAGAACAAATTTCATATTATATGTGAACTAAGGTAGGTAATAATTTAATTTTTTGACTTTCGAACACTTTTTTTCATTCCTTGCACTAATAAGGTGGTCATATAAAATTTTCTTTGCACCAAGGTTTAAGATAATATTAAGATGGTTTAAAATAAATTCAGTCAAAATTGGTACTAAGAAAGTTTTGAATTTTTTAAAATTTCAACCCATGTTATTATGGTAATAGTTTGTTTCAAAAAAAAAACTGTTTCAGCCAAAGTTTTAGACGAAGTTTAGGATTCATACCATAATTTATGATGGATATGATAGTATATCTATTTTTTTTTAAAAATATATATTTTTTTACTTTCAAAACTTTATTTTTACCACTTGCAGTAATGGTTGGGAAAAAAAAAATTATTTTAAGAATAGTTTTAGTCAATATTTAGACAGTTAAATGAAAATAAGAATGGATTCGATAGTGTACCAGATAGGGAAGTTTTATTTATTTTCTCATTCCAACCCCAGGTTTTTTCAACCCCTTGCAATAATGGTTTGTATTATCATTAATTGTTTTATACAAAGGTTTTAGATAAAAATTATAAGATTTACAAACAATTTGTATACCTAGATTTGATGTTGTGGCTACGAAGGGAGTAATGATTTTTTTATCTTCAAACCTTATAATTTTTTCAACCCCTTGCAATTATGGTTGGTCGTATCAAAAATGTATTCAGACAAAAGATTTTGATATTACTCCTACAAGTTATAATACACTTAAGCAGATGTGATATTTTCCATATTATGAGAGTTACAGTGATTTTTTTTGTTTTTCAAAAAACCTTCCCCATTTCTACCCCCTTTGGTCGGATATTGCTCATTGACGTCCTCGACCGAGATTTTCCTTACTTAATTTTATGTGTCAGTTTGGAAGTTATTTGTGAAAAATTGTGACAGTTATGGTGTCCACAAAAAAGTGATAAAAATATATAAATAAATAAAACTACATACATATAAACTTTTGAGTTGACAATGGTTTTGGGGTCCACGGAACATGAAACTAAAAAATATATAAAACTTTTCAGAATGTCGTACAATGGTATTGGCTACAATAAGTAGTATTCTATCTAAAAAAAAAATTGGTGCGTGTAATTAAGTACGATTGTTAGAAATTATACATACTTGACGTAATAAAAATCTAAATGCAAATAATTAATAGAAATAAAATAATAAAAGTACTGGAGTTATATTATAAATAGAGTTGGTATAGTATAAAGTAAATAAAAAAAAAAAAAAGAATCAAATACTCTGTATTTAATAAAAATATAAACATGTGTATGAATTTAATTATTTTATATTAGTAAAATGATCTAGATCAATTTAAATTAATAATAAAAATCAATTAACAGCTGAATGTTTATTTCAATTCAATAATTTGAATTATTTATTAAATAATGTTATATTTTATAATGTAAATTTTTATACTTATGGGAACATAACCTAAGTTACATAAATACAATTTTTTTCAAACACAGTTTCTGTCACTAATATTCACCAGAAATAAATGTTGTTAATGATATGGACCAGTGTTAAAATATAAATCACTAAAGTATTAGATTTAAAAGCAAATACATAGTATTTTTTAAATTTTTTCCATCCTGTAAAAATGTGTTCGCACGGTCGTTGCCTACGTTAGGCCGGGTTTATAGAAAACGCAAGAACGCAGAAACGCAAGAACGCAGGACGCGACAACCGCAAGAAATTCACAGTCGTTTATAAAAAAAACGCAAGGACGCCGGCCATCGCCAACGTCAAAAATAAAATTTCAGGAATAAGTCATGATTATTTTTAAAATTTTTGTTGTACTTATCGTACAGGCAGGGAAAATTTTTTGGATAAGCTGAACAAGAAATTCATCAGCTTCCTCCATTGCGCTGTATTCACTAGAAGAATGCCAGCCCAAAACATAAATAAAGAAACACAAGCGTAACGATTACAATCGCAGAGCCTTCTATATGCATTGCATGACAGTTTCAATTTCCACATACTAAAGCAACCAGTATAGAAGGCTGAAACGCAAGGAGAAAACGCAAGAAGTAGAAAGTTGAACAACTTCTGCGTTGCGTTCTTGCGTTATTGCGTGTCTTGCGTTTTTTTATAAACGTGCTGGTAGAAGAGTTAAGGTTGGACTTTTACCGTAGTTGCGTTTCTGCGTTCTTGCGTTTTCTATAAACCCGGCCGTAGGCTTCCCTTAACGGAGCGTCGCTCACCCAGCCGCTTGCCGAAGCCGCGCGCCTTGAAGAAGAAGAGCTCGGGCCGCGCCTGGAACTCGTCGCGCCGCAGCACCTCCCTGACGGCGGCGGCGCCCGCCACCAGCACCACGGGCCGCGGGCCGAACATCACGCCCACCACGGGCCCGTGCCGCCGCCGCAGGCTCTCCATGGCCACGTGGATGCTCCTCAGCGGCACCGAGAAGAACGACCCCACCAGCGGCAGGCTCGCCGGACCTGCAGAGCCCGAACCCGTGAGTGACGGCACATTGTCTCACCGAAAACTGCCCCGTCCACAATTGCGATGTCCGAGGTCCGAATGTATTGATTTCTAAAGTTGTCACCAGAGCGCAGTAAATGTGCCGAACCAAATGTTTTTGTTTATTGTTTTGATGCTTTAATAGTTTGAGATTGAACTTATGAAAGTTGTGTAAGTTATAAGTGACTTACAACATCTTCCATTTCCTTCAATAACAAAAAAACAAACACCACGTTTTCAAACGGGAACCGGACCTTTCAAATATCGTGAGTGTTCTGTTATTTTTCTGTGTCCGAAGTTCACAGGTTGGGACAAAAAGTGCAAATTGACGAATGTCTTCGGACCAGGTAGCTTCGGACCTTCGCCCACTTGACGCATGACGACAGAGGGTCACGTGGACCAATCAGCGACGAGTGTCCTTCGGACGACACAGTTTTGGACATTGCTATTGTAGACGGGCCATTTTCTCTTACCGCCAGTACAACACCGTGGAGAACTCTGGCGCATTGCTTCCGCGCCGCTAGATGCCACCACTGCAGCGTTGCCAGCCATCACACAATTCTACATTCGGGTACTTTCGGGTATACAAGGACAAAAAAAATCAACAAGATAACCTGAGCAGTTAAGGCCAGCTGCTCAGCTAAATATTAAATCCCCCCTCCCTCCGGGCCAAACCAAGGAGGGCTGTACCACACACGAGTTTAACGTACAAATAAATTAATTTCCCTTCAAATTAAATTAAATTGAAATCAAGCAATTTGTAGTCACCAAGCTTCGCAGCGAATTTTCAGTCAGTTATTTCACAATCCCCGTCAAAATTTATTATGTATAGGGGGAAAAAAAAACAGGAGGTAAGGGGCCGCATTCAGCGGCCTGGGTCTCCTCGCAGGCCTCGGGGTTCGATTGCCTAGTTCGTGTACTCTGGCCCTGGGTCCGCTACTGGCGATGATGATATCCCTAAGGCCCGTCTACAATAGCAATGTCCTAAACTGTGTCGTCCGAAGGACACTCGTCGCTGATTGGTCCACGTGACCCTCTGACGTCATGCGTCAAGTGGGCGAAGGTCCGAACCTACCTGGTCCGAAGACATTCGTCAATTTGAACTTTTTGTCCTAACCTGTGTACTTCGGACTCAGAAAAAGAACAGAACACTCACGATATTTGAATTTCCGGTTCCCGTTTGAAAACGTGGTGTTTGTTTTTGTTATTGAAGGAAATGGAAGATGTTGTAAGTCACTTATAACTTACATAACTTTCATAAGTTCAATCTCAAACTACAAAGCATCAAAATCAAAACAATAAACAAAAACATTTGGTTTGGCACATTTACTGCGCTCTGGTGACGACTTTAGAAATCAATACATTCGGACATCGGACATCGCAATTTTGGACAGGGCATAAGATGTACAAGTTCTGTCCCTGCCCGAACACGCCCGAATATTCACCTTCGGCCAACCTCGGGTTTATTTATATATATATTTATATTTCTCTGTTTATTTTAATGTAGCTATACTAAACTAACTAACCGTCCATGGTGTTTTAAAGTGTTTTAATGTAGCTAACATAACCGACCACTTTCAATATTTGAATTCAATTTTTCCTGCGCAAAAAAAAAAAAAAAAAAACAAATCCCGAGGTTGGCCGAAGGTGAATATTCGAGCGTGTTCGGGCAGGGACAGAACTTGATGGACATCTTAGGCAGAGGTGCCCAACCCCCCCAAACACTAAGAATCACCCCCTCCCCCCTAACCTAATGATGCCGCCCCCCCCCCCCCCCGAAATTTTTTATGCTATTTTCTCAATGATTTACTCAATGATTTTATAATATTATACTTTTTTAGTATTATATTTTATCACATTTTGCATTAATTTAAACTGATTTTTTAATAATAATTTTGGTCATATCAGTTAATATTTCCATCCTGAACCGACAGATGCCAAACTGCTTTTGTTGAGGAAAGTGCGGGGTTGCCAATTTGATTTACAAGATCCCTTTTAATTATGAAAGCACCAGAAACGTATTTTCACATTAGAAGCTTTAATTATGTAAATAATATATAAATTTTTCTCGTCTTTTAACCACCCTCCCCCCCTCCCCTGAAATTTTAATGACGCGGTTTGCGTCGTTACCCCCCCCCCCCCTCCCTCCTTGTGGGCACCCCTGTCTCAGGCTTCCGGTCGCCGAGAGGATTGGCCGGCTCACCTGGCGGGAAGTCCTTGGGTCTCCTCCAGGTCGTGGCTACGGCCAGCAGCACCAGGAAGAGGGCGACGGCGAGGTACATGCTCGCGGTCTCCGCCAGGAACAGTTTCCACGTCCCGCACACACACTGAAATTATTTGTATATATCTTTCCAGTGTCCTGATGTTTGTTTCCAGCTTTGAATATATATACTGTATAGAAGTCGCGAGTGGATAGGATTTACTCTACGTTTTTCAGAAGCGTATGATGAGCAGCTTGGGAACTTCACCGCTGCAGTGCGCTGCCCTAACGCCCTGTATCGTCTTAGTTGTTATTTACACGTTAGAGCGCAGCAATGTCGCCCGCTGTCATTCCCCGCACCCCACAACCAATCATTCACTGCAGCTCAAGGTCGTTCAGTGGGAGGGGGAACGGGTGTTTGAAGAGTTCGACACTTGTCCGCTAGGGACCACCACAAGTCGATGCCCTAGAGATGGTGGCGATTGCGGCGGTGAATTAACCAACTACCTCAAAACCGTATTAGAAATTTTAACCTGGGCTGGCGACTTCTATACAATATATATATTCAAAGGTTTCCAGTGAACTCTTCACCAAGTCAAAACAGATTTCTATGAAAATTGGCATTTATGTGTAACTATTTCTTCCAACTTGAGAAATAGGATGGTTTTTATTTCGATTGATGGTCTTAATAATTTACAGTTAATAATAAACTGATTATCAATGTTTATTGGTGTTTAAGCTCGGGAAACAGTGGGTACTTCGTCTCCATGACAACGTTGCGTGATCGAGAGTCGGGAAACCATCGGTGCTATTCGTTTTTTTCTTCGGTACATTACAAAGAATTGTATTAAGTTTTTATCAAAATTAATTAATTTTCATTTTATTTCATATATATTAAAACTGTAAATAAGAGATTTGGTCTCATTCCCCCCCCCCCCCCCCCCATTAATACAACCGTGCGAAGCCGGGTCGGGCAGCTAGTGTGTGTGTGTGTGTGTGTGTGTATAAAAGTGTGTGTGTAAATGGAACAGAAATATTCACGTAAGATTACAGATGTTGTCCATCTGGACTACAAATTAGTCTTCGCGGTAATACTTGGGCTCGAATTCTTACCCGGGAATTTATGCTTCGTGTTGTCCCAGTGCCTACAATAGTTAAAATTTATTTGTAGACCGTTCCTTGAATAGCTTTCCAGTATTAACTGCGCACATTAATGAGCATAGTAAAACAAAATGAAGTCAAATTATTGTATATTCGATTATATTTTCCATGGTTTGAAAATAAAATGCCTTGAATGAAACCTCACATCTATATATATAAAACAAAGTCGGGTTAGTTACACCAGTTATAACTCAAGAACGGCTGGATCGATTTTAATGATCTCTGATTTGTTGGATTCGTCTCCGCCCCGAATAGCAGAAACTGTTAAAATGTTGATAAAATTCACAGAAAAAAATAATTTTTATATAAATTAGGTTTGTAACTCCGCCATATTCCGCAATTGACAACTCATGTCACGCAGGTTGGCCATAGACATACAAAGTTACAGACGTAGAAACTGTAAGTGTTATTTCTCTATGTCCGCCAAGCAATATCCGCGAAGCTATTCTAACGAATAAAGTAGATAGAGTAAGAAAAACTAAAACTAAACCTTTTGTCGTCGCCATGTTTAGGACAATTGTTTTTACCCATTTTGTGATTTATTGTTTACTTTTATCATTAAAATTAATTAAAACGAATCATCCAATCGCATTAACACTACAGCACTACCACATAAAAAATTAAAACAGATTAACAACACCTGTGACGAATGCACAATGGCACACAAACGCGCATTGTAAACACTTGACTGAAAATTGAAAGATCTGCGCAATGACTCGAGATGTTTTGGAGGCGCAATGATTTTACAGTCTGGCGATTTCCGCCAAACACTGCCAGTCATTCCAAGATCGACTGCTGCCGATGAAATAAACGCTTGCTTCAAATCATCAAATCTGAAGCACTTTTAGAAGAAACTTCAGCTGGCAGCAAACATGCGAGTTGCATTGCTGAACATCCATCTGCTGAAGATTTCTCCAAACAATTGCTGACTTTGGTAATGACCGTTCCTGCCGACGAACCAAGCGGATTGATTTCATTCCCTCCGAATTTTTGCGATTTCGTCTCATCGAGCTCATTAACAAAATGTTCTCGAACATTATTGCTAAACACGAAAATAAATGGTTCAGTGAGCGAGCAATTTTGGTGGCTAAGAACAAAGATGTGGATGACTTAAACTTCGTAATTCAGAATCAAATCGTTGGTACTATGTATTCATTCAAATCTATTGATTGTGCAACAAACGAAAACGAAGCCACCAACTATCCAGCTGAATTTTTAAACTGCTTGGATGTGCCTGGCTTACCACCGCACAATTTACAACTGAAGGTTGGCTCGGTAGTCATCATGCTTAGAAATCTAAACCAACC
Source organism: Bacillus rossius redtenbacheri (assembly GCF_032445375.1). Taxonomy (NCBI): domain Eukaryota; kingdom Metazoa; phylum Arthropoda; class Insecta; order Phasmatodea; family Bacillidae; genus Bacillus; species Bacillus rossius. The sequence goes on along the minus strand of NC_086330.1, from coordinate 341,661,974 downwards.
AAAACTATGGAATGGAACGCGTTTGGTGATAAGAAAACTGATGAAAAATCTGATTCACGCGATGATACTCAAAGAAAAATTCAAAGGTCAGGAAGTTCTTATTCCGAAGATTCAGATGATCCCAACCGATATGCCATTTGAGTTAAACGAATTCAATTTCCGATTCGTCTTGCATTCCCCAAGACGATTGACAAATCACAAGGCCAATCCTTAAGTGTTTGTGGTCTGAATCTAGAAAATGCGTGTTTTTCTCATGGTCTATTTTACGTGGCATGTTCACGTGTCGGCAAACCATCCGCTTTATTTGTTCTTGCGGCTGAAAACAAAACGAAAAAATGTCGTATATCACAAGGTGCTTCACTGAAGTGAATCAACCCGAGTGCAACCTATGCAGCAAAATACATAGCTTCAATAAAGCAAATGTCTTGCTGACACGCCATTGAAATACTTGATTTTTTTAAATTTTATTGAATTTTGAGTATTCATTTTATTATCTTAATAAAATCCTAAATTAGGTTTAGCCAAAAGTTAACACGACATTCATTGACTGTTAGGCGGTACATACGAAGTTCGCCGGGTCAGCTAGTATAATATAAAATTGTGCGCCAATTTTCGTAAGAAATACAATTTCTTGGCAACAAGTTTCCAAAGGAATTATTTGGTAAAATTACAGAAGAGATTTTTTTTTCTGCGTGAGCCCAAGATAAATTATGGCCATGGCATCACTCATGTGTTCGAGCATCCAGTGGTTCGGAGCCCATCGTGATCTTCAAAAACCCGACACCTTGGTTCTCGTTTCACACATTCCTTATCATTCAGTTAAATAAAGGCATTCCTTGTAAATTCATATCGATATCTCTCTTGCATTCTACGTTTTGTCACATATTTTCCCAGCGGATAAACGTTATTATCTTTGAAAGATTTGTGCAATGGGAGTGCATGACTTGATGTAAGCTTTTGGACATACGCCATTGCTAAGCACTTTTTCTGTAGAAGAAAACTAAAAAATACCTAAAAGACAAAAACACAAATTAAGCAAAAAATTGCTGTTGTAAACAGGATATAAACACCACATAATATTCCATAACAGGAATATGGTCAACGAACAAAGAAAAACAAAGAAAAATGGACTAAGAGAACGAAAAAACCCCCACAAATGATGACAGCACAAAAATATTGAACCCAAAAAAATTCAGCACAACAGTTGAAACGAGACAAAAACACGACAAAACGAAAAGACGAAACAAACACAATAGTTTTCCAAAACAGAAACAAGCGACGTTTCGAGAACTGCTATCTGCTCCCGTCCTCAGATAGAGACGCACAAGGTACGAAAACACAGGTACGACTCTAAAAACGTTATCTAACAAGTGGAGGTCGTCTACTCGTCAACACCGATTTCGTCCGCGATTTCGTCCGGACAGCATACGCAGGGCCCGACTAGAAATGTAAGTAACGCAAACGGGAGCTCTCGATGGCCAAGCGTTTAGGAAATGAAATTTTTGTCGAGGATCGGTCAATAATAAGTAAGGTTTATTTTTTTTTGCGAACGCAATTTTCAAGTAATTGTTGGCGCAGCGGCGAGAATTCGGATTGGTAATTCGAGGGTCGCTGTTTAGAGTCCGTATGCGGAATCTTTATTTTTTTTCTTTGGCTTCCTTTCCTTTTTTTTCTGTTTTACGATACTTATGCCACAAGTGAATCGAAATAAAGCATAATGTATTATATTTATTTATATTTTCACAAAACGCATAGGACATCACTATGAACAGAATACGAAGTCCTCGTTTTAATTACAATTCCTTCCAGGAAAGTTTTTTGCAACACCAGATTTTCCATGACTATGCGCCTGTTAAAATAACGACCTTGTAAGAGAGGTAGAAGGTCAAGCGTTTGCATAGTTAAGATCACTTGCGCGACCTTTCGAACCTTGATAATAACGTTTAGTGACTACGTATCTGTCGAGTAAAATTTGTGACCCGACAACAGATAACAAGAGAGCTATCGGAATTAATTAACGGGATAATTATTTAATTAACAGTAACGAGCAGATAATTAAATAACCAACTCTGCGTGTGAGACCGAATCTTCAGTTTCTGAACCAAACCAAAAACTAAGAAAAAAGAAAAAAAAAGTTTGAGTGGAGTCCACGCGTGACAGAAGTGAAACTTCTTGCTTATTATATTTTTAGGTATAGGAAACATAATACTCTTTGGCTGAGATTGCAGATAAAAAATTGCAAGTAGGCGAGTGCTAAAGTATGCAAGTGTGAAAGTATGCAAGTATGCAAGTATGCAAGTGTAAAGTATGCCTTGTGCAAACTGTGTGAAAGTATTCGAGTATGCAAGTATGCAAATGTATAAATGTGCAAGTGTGCAAGTATACAAGTGTGCAAGTGTCCATATATGCTGCGTCATTTTTACCTCTCTCCTGCCGTCTCCTCCTCTACCGGTTCCCCCACCTGTACCTAACTATTCCCTAATGCGATTTTCCGTTGACTGGACAAAGCTCACGCGCGGTTTGCAAACCGCGAAAAACTTCGCGCGTTAGAGCGTGTTTCGGCGGGGCAGCTTGGTCATGGGCGTCCTTATCGCTATCGGCGCCAGACACGCGGACGATAACAGGCTGTCACGTGGGCGGCTCTCCCACGACTCGACCGCGTCTTGGACGCTCTGGCCGCGGCGAGCGCAACTAGTGGCGGGAGTAGCGACAAAAGTTGTCCCTTGGACGGTTGCGATGACGGAAAGGGCGTATTAAGGTGAAAACGGAAAAAAAAAGGGGGGGGGGGTAATATATATATTTTTTTAAGGTTTCAACCTCTTTCACGGTGCCAGAAAAATCATATACAATGACAACATTAAGAACAATATTTATTTAAAAAAAAAAAAAACGTGAATAATGTTTTGTGTGAGGATTATTTACATATTTTCTTACTACAGCTCTTCGCTCCTTGTCTTCGTAAACCCATTGCATGTGTTATTTATTTTCTGTGTTATTTTATTTCCACTTCAGAAGAGGGGAAAGCTACCCACCTCCACTTGCCCACTATACCCCTATAGATAGCCTTTGGCTGACGGATTCACCTACTATCAGGCTGGTTTGTATCCCCCAGATATAGCAACGGTTAGACAGCCAGGTGATATGAATCTTCGGTGATCCACAGTTTGTCTTGTGATTGGAAGTAATATACAAGGTGAGTCTGAATTCGACCAACAAACTTCGGCTGCAGGTTCATCGTGACAAAATAAGTTGAAAACCTCTATACGGCTTATGGTCTAAAGCAGGGGTTCCCAAAGTGTGCGCCGCGGCGCCCTGGTGCGCCGCAGAAAGTTAAGAAGGGCGCCGTGAAGCGATTCTCTTTACCATTCTCCGAAACCTCAACTTAAGTGTTCGCCGGTACAAAATAAACAATTTAATTTCTAGCGCTCGCGTAGTGCTACGCTTATTTGCGCACTCGCCGATACTGATCTACTACACGCCCGAGCCAACTGTGGTCCCGGTAAAAATGTGAGCTACCCAAGGTCAGACGGACCCCTCCCTCCGCAACACTATCCCCTCCCTTCCCCTAGTCCGCCTCAAGGGTCGGAACGCATTTCGCGGGCGGGACGGCAAGTAGAGCTCACCCATCACATTGACTAGCCTAGGTAGCTATTGTATTTTATTTTTGTTTTTCTTAAGTCTCCCTTGAATGTTTTTGTGTAAGTTTTATATTATTATAAATATAAATATACAGTTCAGATTCATAATGTGGATATTTTAATTTTTGTGCTTATCTACCTAACTAGTATCATTGTACCTATCTATTTCAACGAGCAAAATAGGTTAGGGCGCCGAGACAAAATAGTAAACATGTATGTGCGCCGCGGACTGAAAAAGATTGGGAAACCCTGGTCTAAAGTGTTTCTCAAGGCAGGTATACGTCTTTAAAGTTGGGTTCAAACCCCAATTGTATTGTAAATAATAGCGAAAGTATTTAAGATGGAACACTGAGGGCCCGAGTTATACTTAATTATATGATGTTCTACAACCATAGCGAATTTTGTGGCTGCAGCAAAATTATTTTATTGAAATAATTTGGAGTCACACCTTTATTTTCCACATATTTTGGTGACGTGTTACTACCCCCAATTTTGATTTTAGTGAAATAATTTTTCTGTAGTTACAAAATTCGCGGTAGTAGTAGGACTTCATTTAATTAAACATAATCCAGAAGCTCAGTTTTCGAACTACAATACTTTCGCTATTATTTACAATAAAAAAAAAATTGTTCAGCCCCAACTTCAAAGAAGTTTACTAGACTTGGGAAGTACTTTAGAAGACCATAAGTAGTGCATTAGTTTTCAACTTATTTTGTGATGATGAAACTTCAGCCGAAGAGTGTCGGTCGAATTCAGACACATTCTGTATATAAATTTTTTTTACATGTAATTATTTCCCGGCTATTTAAGGTTATTTTATTTTTTTTTTTTACTGAAGTACGTGTTTCCTCATTAGCTGAGTTAAATGCGGAACGAGCTACTTCAGACAATACGAGACAAAGAGAAAAGACTGGTTGCAACTACTCGAATTTTCACCGAGATAAATTATTACACAGGAGAAAAAAAAAATGCCTAGTATTTTCGAACTGATTTTAGTTATATTTGGGGCTCTGAATCTAAATGTGGAATTAGCTTTTTTCTAATAGCTCTACTTTTTGAGATAAGTGTGAAAAATGGAGTGAAACCGCCTGCTTTACTCAAGCCACTTCGTCACTGGGATACCCCAGGCTGGGAATCCCCACTTCGTTACTAGGATACCCCAGGATGAGAATCCCATCCTTCATTTCTACGCTACAATTAAATTTTAGGTCAGTTTGTGAGTTTTAACTGCGCAGGATACATCGAAGTTGATAAAAAATGAGTTCCAGTAGAAGAAGTTAAGTAAATAGGTACCTAATCCAGATATGTTTTGCTACATATGCGAACACACATTAAAAGATAATAGAGGGACTGTTAGTGACCTTGTAAGATAGCTTATCATGGATACTTTAGTGTTAAAGCTTGGTGATCAGCAGTAGCGGATCCAGAGGGGGGGGGGGGGGGGCTAAGGGGCTCAAGCCCCCCCCCCCCCCCAAAAGCATCTGGGTCCACTATTGTTTTAGTGTTTACCTTGATAAAGCCTAGCCTCAGCTGGGTCAAGCCCCTCCCAAACCAAAATCCTGGATCCACCACTGGTGATCAGGATAAATCCTGGGCACCGCATCAGGTTTGTAAAACTCGTACAGAACATTTACGCCAGTATGTATAGGTAAACCACGCAATTTTTTTTTATTGATCTAAGTTAAACGTAAACACATCATTACAGAATTACTGCTAATTATTATGCTTTTTGTACTTTAAATGATGAGTTTTAAAATAAAACATTTTAGCGTGTTAAATGAAAAAAAATATATATATCTTTGAGAGAAACCTTTTGTTGTCTACCTAATTTAAAACGCAACGACATCATGTCGGCAAAGAAATTGCAAATCGTGAACTTCGCTCGACTGCCGACTGCAGACTACTAACTTCGAGTTACGTAATACGTAACTTAATTAACGGACGCCAAATCCCAACTTGGATGTTAGGCCGGGTTTATGTTGGACATGCAAAAATTCAACATTTAAAAAGATAAACAACGACGTTTACACATATCCGTTTATATAATCTATATAATGGTCCGAAAAGTTTTAAAGATGCAAACCTTATGTGTATAGCAGGCTACGATTTTCGTCTTATCACACACATCATGTTTTCACTTATAAAATTGTAGCTCAGTAAAAACAAATTACGCCCGTAATTATTATGTATTTCAAACGTTTTAATGGAAAACATTATGGCTTTTTTCTAAAATTTTACAGTTTCAAGTTGTACTGTTAGAGCGTCTTGAGACTTGCGAATTTTTTTTAACTACCATAGTTTTCTTGCGTTTGTTATGTGTTGCGTGCTTGCGCTCTTGCATTTCTTGCAAAATTATGTACCCAGGCTGCAGCTCGGTCGTATAGACATTTGAAACAACCTGCCCGCTTTGGGGAATAACAAAACGATACCAACCTCGCAACGAAAGAAAGCTTGACTAGGGCTTAAACTAGTACATATCGAGGGGTAATAATAAACTCCACGTGAAGAAAATTTTTCGTTAATTACATGATATGCTGTAATCACAACAGCGCAAAGGACGGGACACGACAGCAAAGCACTGCTTTACTCTAAACGTTTTTTCTTCTTCTGTTTTAATTCGCGTGACGAACAAAAATAAGCGGTTATTTATAAAAAAATCTCTTACCATTAGATAGGACTCAAACCCATGCCAGAGAGCCCTCAATTTTTTTTCATTATTTTTTTTAACTAAACCTGTTTTAAACTAATTGTTTTATGTAAATTTAACATTCATTTGTAAAAAAAACCAATGTGCAACAATACATTTCAAACATGTAACAGATAAATTATCTAAAAAAAACAAAAACAAAAAAAAAAACACACACACACAAATATTGATTGTATTATCAATGCTCCAGTCTAACCATCTTTAGATAACAAAAATTTCAGTCTGTTGCGTCTGCGTTAAGAAAATTGCAGTATGTATTTGTTTAGCATCTGTTCGCGCCATTGCGATTCCAGCAGTGCACGCGCTAGATGGCAAACCAAACCGGTTTATCTATGGACTTCGGCGTACGATGGTTCAATGGCTGCTTCTTAACTGACCTGAGAACAAAAGATGCGATGGCTTGTCGCCTCGCTCCGTTCTAGTCGTCGAACGTTGGCACAAGCTCGCGCGCGGAAATCAAGGTCGGAACTGAAGCGTTCTCCCCCCCTCCACACCTACTCGCGTAACCTTGGTTACGTAGCCATCGCGAAGAAAAAAACAAAACACAACGCGCAAGCAGTTGCCACGTGCAGCTGACGCCATCTTCGCGGCTCTGCATGAACCGGTCCGACCGGTTTCGCGCTTTTCTGCATCACGACGTGAGCTATAGCCTGTGTCGTGCAACGTGTCTCAAATTTAACAATTCTAGAAAGTGGCACCGACTGTCCGCGCATCGTTCTATCACTTTCTTGGTCAATAGTGCGTGTAAACAACTCCATGTAGTAAGCAAAGCTTTCGTAAACAGACATCACGACTTTTTTTGCAAGTGAAATTAGGGAAAAAGGGAGGGGGGGGGAGGGGAGGGAAGGGAGGAAATAGTACATGCGGTACTACTTTTGGGAAGAAAATTTTATTATATCGCGCGCTTTCGAACAAGGCTCTCATGAAATTAGTATCAGGTTATCACCGTTAAGTCTCTCCCCATCTGTCCAAATACATTTGGGCACTGTCTGCCCACTCCTGCAGATTCATTCGTCACAAAAGAAAAAAAAAATGTGAGCGAGTCTTTTAGTACTCACCAGAGATGTGTAACATACAAAGAGCACATTCATGTGTTCTCATGCTGTAAATACATATACTAAGAAACTCGGACTCCTAAATTAAAAATAGAGTTCTTAAAAATAATGCCGAACGTTGTAAATACACGGAAATTGTGTTTTCAACTGCATTTATGGACGCGAATCACACGTAGTTTCCCGCACCCGCCGCTAGAATTCGTTGCCGGAGCAGCTACGTTGACTATCGAATCATTCCATTTGCGAAATTTTAAACCATACAATGAATCGGCTCCGATAAAAGCTAAAAAGACACGAAACATTTTTTTACAACACCCCGGTTTCGGAACTGATTTTCAACAACAAATTTTATTAAAATACTGCCTAGCTTGTTAAAATTCTTTGAACAGTTAATACTTTTAATTTCACCCATTGTCAATGTGAGTTTTGTTTCGCGCCATCCACCACAGATAACAGCATCATGATTGTTACACATTTCCGTTCTTTGACTTCAGTCTAATTCACAAAATTACTCCCACCAAATGCCTAATCCCGAGAGCTAACATGTTTGATATAAAAGAAATATTTTTCCTTAACTGCATCGGTATAAGGCTTCTGTATTGTTTCTCGTCATTTCCTAACACATCAAGTAATGTCTTCTAGATGTTTGCCGGTTGATCTCCAGCATGCATTTTATAGTGACTTGTGCTAGTATAGTTGCGTTTAATAACCCTTTAACGTATGCACCAGGAATTTTGAAACATATTGGCTAAGTCTACAAAACAGTTCTTAATTAGGTGAGAAATATAGTTCATTCAAATTAGACATCGAACGTTGCATCAAATCAGGTATTTTTTGCTTTTTTGATGCGTTTTTATGGTGCAAAGGTAATGATAAATCCAAGTTTTCGACCTTGGCAGACGACTGCGTCATTATTAAAAATTTTAAAAACCCCGAAATGTTCGACCTTTTTTCAGGTTTTGTCGATTTTGACCCAGAAGGTCTGATTTTTGGGCAACTATGGTTAAATCACTTTTGAAGAAGATTAAATTTTCAACAATTTGAGACCAAAAACGTTTTTTTAGGACCAATAGGTTTTGAGATACAACTTTTAAATATTTGGCCAAATTTTCAGGTTACATGATTTTTAGCAAAATTTTATAGTTTTCAGTAACATTTGTGTTTTTGAAGACCCAGTTTATTGTTCGGGAACCCTCTCCTACCCTCTCAATGTATTCTACTGGGATCTGACCCACCCCCTAGCTAATTGAGCAAAAAAAAAAAAAAAAAGATATTTGTATTTTTATTTACAGGCTAGGAATGCAAAAAAAAAATCAGAAATACTGACAATTACTTGCGATGTCTTTTAATTAATAAAATTATAATTTATAGGTATAATATTGAAAATAAATACATAGATGGAAATACCTGAAAATCTAACATCGTTACTATCTGAAAATCTAACATATTTAAACAATTTTGAGGAATTGTTTGTTATTTTAATCCAATTTCGTTCTCTTTGATGGACCTGGTTAGTCCAAGACTTCTTCTGAAACGTTAGGAGGGTTATCAAGAATGTCCGAGACGAGCGTCCACAAATCGTCATTTAGTTCGTCTTCGTCTGTCATGCCATATTAGACAGATGAATAATTCACCCCAAATGCGAGCTTAGGGGTCATTGTCACATGAGGCTCCCTCGCAGTGGCTGTAAACGATGGAGCACTTGAGCCGAGCTTTGCTGCAGCTGCAAGCACTGCCGCAGCCTTTTCTGCAGCCGCAGGAGATGAGCTCTAGCAGATGTTGAGGCGCCGCATCTTTTGTCATAATCTTGGGGCTGAGACCTTGAGAAGTGCGCAGCCACCTCCAGCTCTTTATCGACTTCTAACCACATCTTGAGCTGTGTAAAAAAACACACAAAAAGAAAGTTCAATTATTAATTTGGTACCAAAACAATCAAAGGGCAAATATGCAGGAAGATTAATGGAATTAAAATACTTTTGTACCTGGGGGTAGGTGCGCAGGGAGTGAAACCTGATTGAACCCTCGTGGGAGACAATCTCGCTAGGTTGAAGTTTGTTTTCGTCGCAGCATTTGCGAACAAATTGTATCTGAGTTCACCCAGGTTCTGAGTTTTGTGCAGTCCTCCATAAAGAGCAATTGTGATATGCTCACCTGCTGCTGCAATATCATCCAGGTTGGTGTTGTTGTCCAAGAAAATTGCAGCTTTGCAATCAAGGTCTCGATGTTTTTGAAATGTGGTAACAATTTTTGTTTTCCCTTGCCCAAAGAATGAAGATGTGGAGTCGCAACCACTGAAGGCGTGGAAGACAAGCAGAAGTTGAGGGTTACTACAGTCATATTTGAAAGAGGTGTTGGTATAGGTCACATCATGTTGACCCCGCCCACATTTCGTAAAAAATATGTTCCGGCGGTTGGGCGGTGTGATGCCTGCAAGTATGTCTAGCAAGTCCACATCGTCACCAGCAATTACAACATCGTGAGTAGTAGATAAAGAGATAGCTGTTGTTATGATCAGTCTGTCGGCATCTTCTGTAGCCTGTACTGTTGGAATATTGTGTTTCCCCATTTCTGTCTTAAAAAAGTCCATAAATTGAATTTTATTGTTTTCATTGGATAAGAACTTTTCTTGAGACACTTGAGCAATTGTACTGGCGTTAAATAAAATTTGAGGGGATGTTGAAGCCTTAGATCTGCGAATACGCACGGAGCTCTTCGTGTTTTTCTCTGGAGCCTCAGTCGGGTAGCCATCGAAAACTACTGTGACTTTGGATCCATAGTGAGTAGTGAGTTATTGGACGTACCTGGCAGCTATTACCTCAAACGAGGAGTTGTGAGGCCACACAACGTTGTGGAAAATATGCCCGCCATCTATCACCACATGTTTTGGTGTTTATCGAGACTCATCCATGTTGACAGGTTCGAATTCTGCATAGAAAGCAGATTTTTTTCCCTTCCTCATTCCTTCTTCTGTAAACATTGACAATGGGAATGGTGACAACTCGTACATTAAAAAAATTCAATTCTTCATTCTTTTTTTAAACAGTTAAAGTTTACTGTATTGAACACACTCCGAAATCTCACTGGAAATTACTAAATTGTTTAAATAAAATACATGCGCAGTCAAGCGTCCAATCCCATATCCTCTTTACTCAGTCATGACCCAAAAACAATATAAAAATGTGCAAGCTCAGTTCCTATTCGTCGCCGTTTAACAAATGTTTGCAAAGACATTTCATAAAATTAGTACTTAGATAAAACAAGATAAAACATAAAAAAAATTAAAGAGTAAAACAAAATTGACCTGATCATAGAGAAACAATACTTGTAAATATAATTCATAACAGGGCTAAGACAAAGTCATAGAGGTAAGAAGTAAAATAATAAACATAAAATTCCTTTCTATTGAGGGCTTCTCAAATACCTCTATATACTCGTAAAAAAGATTCATGCCCAATCTCAAGGGCCATGTGGCAGTTAACAGTTGCTTCTCCATACATCTCACTGCTTATTTACATGATGAATTTGGTGTTAGGGAATGGGGGATGTTGGGAAAACCAGTGACACAACTTTTCTGTATCCGCTACATCTCGGGTAATATGAGACTGGCATAGGTCCACATGCTGCTCACTTGTTGCTAAGTCAATATCGCAGTAGACCTCTACTTCTTCGCAGATGTTCTGGAGATAAACCATTCCCAACGTCTGTCAAGTCAGCATGCTGGGAGTATTTCTACGACCTCGGGTGAGCGCTCCATAGCTCTGCATGGATTTCACGAGCACTTGCTCTATAGACATATCAGACCAGATCCCAGCCCAGAATTTTTTAGAGCATCGGATTGTAAAGTATCCATCTGTTGAAAAAAAATTATATTCCCAAGGATCAATTCTCTCTTCCAAACCCAACATGTCCTGGATATACAATTGAGCACACTTAGTATAAAAAAGTGGCCTGCAGTATGGAAAAATGGTAGCATATGCTGTGTGGTGGTAAAATGTAAATCCCAGTTCCCTGATCTATCTGCTTCGATGAATTGTTTCATCAGTGTCACCATTTGGAAATACTGCAACCACAATTGGGCAGTAGGACCACTGCTTTGAAGTTGGTGAAGGGCACTAATGAATTTTGCAGTAACTGATCGAAGATGCTCATTGTCCTTGGAAGTCATGATTACTGATTTGTCAATATTTAATAACAACTCTTCGACGATGCTTTCATCATCTTCTGTCACTAGCATTGATTTACAACGTCATTTGCTAACGCTATTTGGATCAAAATGTGGGCCCTCACTGCTCTAGCATAAGCATGGCCAGACATCATATTGTCAATGCTGTTTTTGCATAAATGTTTGAAAGTAGTTCCTCGAGTCCACTTCCTTCCATGATCACGCCAATTGTACCCATGAATGACATGAGTAAGTGGAAACCACCCAACCTTACCACTACGTTTCTCAAATCAGTATCGCGGCAGTTCTCAATTATCTCTTTGGCTTCGACATTTTTCACTGGCAAGCCGGAGAGTTGTTAGTATGGTGTCGTACTCCGACATACTGTAGACACTAAATAACTGCGCACTACTGGCCACACACAGCACAGTAGTCGAGAAGGGGTGGTTTAGAGGACGGAAGGGACAGAGGTGGGAAGGTACCGTGGATTGGGGGAAAATAGTAGGGGAGGTAGGGGTGAACCCATTCGGGCCTTTCTTGTAAACAAAGGACCACTCCCTAATTTTCCCCGTACAGATGGCCCATCCTTTTTACGTGCATAACAATTTGGTTTTTTGTAGGCACAGGCAACAAGTACAGTTAGATGGGTAGTATTTAAAAAAAAATGTGTCTAGGTAGATCTTCAGTTTGGATTTTAATAGACCACCACATTAAACAAATATAGGGGAGGGGGGTCACTTTGTGGTCCCCTGAAACACTAGTAGAGTCCATTGAGAGGGTAGGAGGGTTTACGAACAATAAACTGCGTCTTCAGAAATATAAATGATACTGAAAATGATGAAATTTTGTTAAAAATCATGTAAAATGAAAAATTGGCTATTTATTTCAAAGCTATATCACCAAAACTATTGGTCCTTCAATAACCGTTTTAGACCCATATTGTTGAAAATTTAATCTCCTTTAAAGTAAATACAACTGTCCTTGCCAAAACCCAAGTCCTTCTGGATCAAAATCGACAAAACCTGAAAAAAAATTGGTTGTCTGTAAAGTCTGTTTACGGACGATAGTTTAACGTGACAACGTCATAACAAAACATTGATGAAATGATTGCATACTTTTATGAATAAAATTGAATCATTTTTATTTTAATAATTAAAGAATTTACTTGAAATGATACTAGTAATCAGATTTTTAAAATGCAAGAATAATTAACCTTTATTGCCGAAATTGTTGTTGTAATACGCAATGAAAACCACATTAACTTTCCACTTCACTTTATAAACAGTCGACGAAACAGTTCACGTGTAGATGACTTGTACCTAATTAATTTTAAAAACTGGCGTTTATCTATAGAGTTTAAATATAATTATGAACAAGTTTTCATATAAATAAATTGTAATCAAATATCTATCATCAATTATATGAATCACCATAATTTTTTAGTCAATTGTAATATAACCTATTATTACTGCACTCGCCGAAAGATGCTACTTTTTTTAATAATAAAAGAATAAATACTTGAAATTATACTCGTAATCAGATTCATTTTCTTACGTACATTTGACGTAGAAATTATTTCATATTACACATTTATAAACAAAGTTTTAAGTTTTCACTTCCGTCGGTGCGGCGCAAGCGTACAATGAGCGTAACGGGACACAGCGTAACGGAACAATGAGCGTAACGGGACACAGCGTAACGGAACAATTTGCGTAACGGGACACGTTTTCGTGCGTGCAGCCGGCGTTCCTCGATTTATTAGACGTTGTCACGTCAAAAGGACAAACATTTCGAGGGTATTTCAATTTTTGATAATGACACGGTCGTCTGCCGAGGTCGAAAACTTGGATTTAACATTCTCTTTGCATCATAAACAACACACCAAAATAGCAAAAATACGTAATTTGATGCATCGTTCACCCCTTATCATGTCTAATTTGACAGTATTAATATTACAATCTACAACCATTTAACAATCTTCTGTAAGAAATTGGAATTTTGATTTATTTTAACGAACGTTTTGTGTTTGATAGTAACGCATGTTGTGAACGAAACGAAACTATCGTAACACTACAGAGAGGTTTGTGCAGTTTTTCTGGCGAAACAAACGTGTGAAATTATTTCGTGAGATTTTACTTACGACTCTTCAGGTTGACAATGCGCTGTTATTATTTTTAAGGCGATCTAGGTTAACTGCGATGAACAGAATCAAATGAGCTGCAGAGCTTGCCTACTAATCGAAAACTCCATGGTAAGCACTAAGCTTGCACTGAAACGAACCTCCAGGTCTGACACAGTTCGATTATCTGTGCAGAAAATTAGTACTCAAAACGAAAGTAAAAACAAAACGATTGAGTACATTTGATAACAATAGATAATTCTTGCGAATCCACAGCTTACAATGTAAGTAAACATAGGTTTAAAAAAACAAGCCTTTATCTTTGAATTAACTAAAAAAATAAAAATAAATAAAAAATAAGTTTTTTTGTACAACAGCCGAATAATGCAACAAAACACTGAATAACTAAAAACGTAGGGTGCTTTATTCTTTCATTTTCGTAATTACTATATCCTAAAATTATCTTATTGACTATATCCTAAAATTAGTGATAGAAAAGCTATTACAAATCGTTTTGTTATTACTTAAAAAAAAAAGATAAATGATATCAAGCACTCCACGCTTTTAGTTCTACAGAAATGTGATGCATTATTTGGTCATGTTTGATACAGTTGTCATTACCCATTTTGTATTTCATTGTTTACCACAGCACATTAGCACTACATCACTACCACAGAACTGCAGACATTAATTAATAAATAAAAATTAAGACAATAATGCTTTCATCTTGTCAGTTCAAAATTATTATGAAATTAAATAACAAACGTTTATGGTTTTGAAAAACTAATTTAAAGGAAGACTGATCTAATTTTGTGAGTTCTAGGTAAAATGAAACCTCTTGACCATCTTTCAAATATATGTCTAAAGACTCGAAACTAGGCAGGGATATTTTCTCTGTATTACATACAAATTAACTGAGCACGGGGTTTTCCCAGTTACGGGAGCGTTAAAGATTTTAGGGCTTTAATACCTTATCCGGTACATTTTCCACCATAACCCGACCTCAGAAAAACTCTAAATGGAAAAGAATATATACCTAAAATTTTCGAAAATTTGAGGGCTTTACTCTCCCCCCATACCACCAACACATTTTCCACCATGACCCGACTTTTTGGGTTGGAAACACTCCAAATTCATTGAGTTTGAAATTTTTTCGAAATTTTGGGTCTTTACCCCCCCCCCCCCCCCGCGCTCACTCTTTCTGAGGAAGAGTCGACCCCGGAGAAAATTCCCACCATACCCCGACCTCATGGATACACAAAAAGCCTTATTATTACCCATTGATCGAAAATAGTGATTTTTGACCCTCTAATCTCCCCTACTCCCCCTTAACACTAAGGTCTTAATCTATCCAAATATCTTATTTTCAGAGGTTCTTTATATGTATTAAAATTTTCAACACATTCGGAGTCGAAAAATGGGTAAAAATTGAATGGAAAGATTTTATTACATTATCCATTCATTCATACATACATACAGGTCAAGCTTATAAAAGCGTGATAAAAATGGGCAGGTGTACATATGCACACACGTTAAAAGTCATATTTCCTTGGCGTGATAAAAAAAAATTAATTTTAATTTTGCATGCAAATAATTAATAGTAATAAAATAATAAAAGTACTAAATTGATATTGTAAATACAGTTTGTAATGTTTCAATTCCATCAAATTAAAATATTTAAATAAATACTCAGAACACAATATTAATATAAACACAAGTATAAGATTAATTATTTGATTCAGTAAAATAACAAAGATAAATTTTAATTAATAATATAAATCAATAAATATGTTAAATGTTTTTAATTTATTAATTTTAATAATTTATTAATTAATAATGTAATAATTTATAGTGAAAACGGGCAGGAGACTATTAAACATTTCACTGACACTCCCTGCCAGCGACAATGGAAGATTACAAGCAACCTATTTTAATCTCTAGCTGAAGTAAAAATACTATTAAAAGTGCGTAAGATGAATTGTGAATATTTGCTAAATTTACTCCATTGTACATAAATTTTCATTTACGTGCGTGCGTAAATTTATCTTAACGGTTATTTAATTTCACAGCATCATTTAGTAAATTCACACAAAAATTTAACATGCCAAATTGTACCACTGGCAAAATATTTTTATTTGTAGCCTACAGCTATTAAAAACGACGAGACCTCTAAAAGATAAGTTTAATCTTATCATATTTTAAATATCAGTAAACAATTTTACAACCTTGATTGAATAGCGGAGCAGAGAACTAACGAAAATTTGGTTGACAGTCGTCACCATATTGCTCACTAATAAATAATGAAGTAATGAGAATGCTACTTCCATAACATTTGCTAGATAATCAATAAACTAATGTATATTGAATGGGTTTTGTCAATATACATATATATTTTTTTGCAGTTACTTCGTTGGTGCAATATTACTCTGGCATTACTATTATGTATTTTTAGAATAACTTCAACATAAATATAAAAATAGGAAAATAATTATTTTATTTAATGTTGTAAGTGTTTGTAATTGTCCGCCCTCTTGGTCTAGTGACTTAGCGACCTGAAATTAACGTTCTAGAACACTCTTCTATGTAGTCGCTCCAATGGCCGCCTTCGGGTATGACGTTATCTCCGGATGTTGACAATAGGAACGTTTATTTTTCTTTTTATTGGATCACTTTTTTCTTAGCAGAACCTCCGCTCCCCTAGTTTTTAGACTGCTCACATGGCGCACAAGCATCGCGGGTAGCAAACCCCCGTGTTAGAGATCTTACTAAATAATCACAAGACAAGTGCTAGAAGGGAAGAAAGCCCACTTAGGGCACAACAGGTTATTTATGCATATATTAAAGTTGTTTTCGAAGATTATAGTGAGTATTTATTACGAAAATTGGCGTAAAATTTTATATTTTATTGATGATTCATTCAAGCATGTGTGTGTGTATATATATATATATATATATATATATATATATATATATATATATATATATATATATAAAACCATGGGAAGGATAAGGATAATCGAATATTTAACAAGGAGCCAGCGACTGATGGAGCCAATGAATGTTAGAGCCAATGACTTTTGGAGCCAAAAGACTGTTGGAGCCATAGCCTGTTGGAGGCATTATACCCAATCCTAAATTGGCGATCGCATCCTACTGAGTTGAGTGTTCGTGAAAATGTATGTCCTTTTCTTTGAATGTCCGTAGTAAAGTCTGTATTATCGTATCCTACTGATGAGATAGTGTCACACCAAGTTGAATTTTTGTCCAAATGTACTTCCTTTTATTCAAATGCGTGTATTGTTTGTGTTATGTATGTTCATTGTGTGTACTGTGTGTCCATTGCATGTCCATTGCATGTCCATTGCATGTCTAGTATGTGTACTGTGTGTCAATTGCATATCTTGTGTGTGTACTGTGTGTATACAGTGTCCATTGTGTGATCATTGCGTATCCTATGTGTGCACTATGTGTGTGTGTGTACTGCGTGTATACTGTGTATACATTGTGTGTGCAGTCCAGTAAACTGACGGAAAACACTAGATGTCGGTTTCAGTGTAAGCGTTCCCTAAGGCGTTGAGGAGACAACATGAGCTTCAAAGTAATTACTTAAGTTATATAAATGCATGTCGTAAGAAATCGCAGAGGCTGCTGTACACTCCATATAGTTACTGAACTAAACTCTATCGTAAATTTGCATACAGCCAGAGTTCGTGCAAGAATGATGACACACATATGCCCCTGTTGCTCAAAGCAACCGCGTGCTATCAAAATCTATAGTCTAGTCCGCACCAACTCAGTCCGAACGCTCTACGCAAACACGCAAAAAAAAATTGCTCAAGTTTCGTGTTTACGTGAGGGTACAGATGACAAGTAAGTTTAATACTGTTCACCAATTTCCGTCCACAAGTAAATTAGAGTAAGTTCAGACGTAAAATTGCGAATGAAGCTAGGTAAACTTAAGCTTGTTTTGACTATAGGTACCTATAATTATTAGAGACCGGAAAAATTCGCGGTTTCAATGGCCTTCAGGATAGTCTACGCATTCCCCTGTACACTCGGGCAAATAACGTAAGTTCATTGACTGCCGACTTGTAAGTCGTCCCGGCTGGTTTGTCTGTGATTCGATCCTTCTTTGGTTGAGGGTTTATAATTGGTTGAGATTCGTCCAGATGAACAGTAAGCCAATAGCAAAATCATCTAAGAGGTATATGTATTTGAATTTTAGTCTATTGGCGAATGAATCCGTGAATTTTTCCGGTCTCTAATAATTATACACACGCTGGTTAACTGTGAGTCTGTGAAAACAAAACACTCCGGTGATCGCGTGTGCAGACTGGCCATTACGTGAGAACGAATTCTGCAACGGAGCTCTCAAGGTCAAGGTTTATACACTAAGCAAAAAAAAATAATAACTAACACCAAGGAAACTGTTGCGTGTAAATGCTTTGGGCGGGGCTGAAGTAGCAAAAGTTTTAAAACCGACTCCACTTGAAAAGCTACGGAAATTTTCACAAATAAGTAGGCAGAATACTTTTTCATTGGGTTAATTGAGTGCGTATCCTGTGCTAAATTTCACGTCGGCGCCTTACTTGCGCGCGCTGGCCCCAAGGGCGGGCGACCTTGCAGGCTGTGTGTACCGCCCTTACGTCTTCAGTACCGCACGATGCTGGCTGCCAAACAACGTGTCGAACCCAGCCTCGCTGCCGCCCTCAAGGGCGTACGTCCAGTTCCAGGGCGTTCATTCATACTTTCATTCCACAAGGTTAAACTTACCGACTTTTTGATGGGCTCAACTTTCACTGAATGAAACAAAAAAAAAAAAAAATTCACACATCGCATATTTTTTTGCATAATTAGCTGGCAAAATTTCATTTATTTAAACTTTTTTTTTGCATTATGGGCAAAGAGAATTAAATGGAAAATAAAACTGGAGATTTTAGGTTAAAGGTGAATTTAACTGGCTGTTTTGTGATATGGTTTAATTTATCTCAGAAAAAAATATATTTAATTATTTTTACCCAGCCTTTTAAAATAATCAGAATTTTTATGATTTGAAACGGCAAAATAAAATTGAATATTTAAAAAAAAAAACTCTAACCATAACACGCAGTATGCACTAGCAATGTGTTTAAACTCAAAAATTTTTGCAGTTATTTACTTAATTTGGTTCTCCTATACATACTGCAAAAAAGTTAAAAATACAACTTTGCCATATAATTATGCAAACCGTATGCGTTCACTGTATATAAATTTCTTTTCCGTCTTGTCTGAAGTTCGGCCACTCATTAAGTGTATAAGTTTAACCGTGTGGAATTTAAAAATATAATAATGACCTGGAACAGGTACACGGGGCGAAGTCCAACACTTCTCTCTCGCCGGCCTTCAGGACTCTGGCACCAGCCCCGCACGGGAAACCTACATTCCTGAAGGTGTTTTCGGGACACACCCGAACGTTTTATCTTCGTGTAACATGGGCTTTTCTTTTATGTTTCCCTACTATACTTGCAAAACAGATCGCTATAATAATGACAAGGCCCTTAAAATCAGAACCTTTCGCGTTATTTTTCTTTCTTCATGTTTATCTGAAATTCAATCATCGATGATTTGAATCCTAAATTCCATTTATAGCGTATGTGCTTTATTTGGTTGAAAGTTTTATGTTGATGGGTTATAACATTGGTAATTTTGTGGGGAAAGCCACTTTTCTGGAAATGAAATATAAAAATTCCAAAATGTTAGTATCTTACCATTTTAACGAATGGTTATGTTAGGTATAAACATTACAAATTTGTGATGTGAGAATGGTCGGTTTGGTTAGCTTATATAATAAATATTTTAATATTGTGGGTGGTTGATTAGGTTAGGATAGCTACACTAAATTCTGAGGTTTGGAATTACAAATTAAAATGTAAATAACTTAAGGGGATTGGTGCACCAGCATCGTATTAAAAAAAACAATATATTTGTTAATGATTCAGCTGCTAGAGAAGATTTGAACCATTCTGGTGAAAAATTTATTTTTTTATTTTTTTATTTTAATTAAGTTATTGCTGATTTTCGGGAATTTTTTAAGTTCAAGCTTTATTAAAAAACTATAAAGAAATCAGTGGTAAAACTTTCGCAGATAAATTTTCAGACACGGGAGATATGACTGTGACCATTTTTTTTATCTGTAATCATTATTAATTTAACGTATTTACAATTTTAATTTTAATAAATGAGCTGCTACGAAATTGCGTGATATTCATTTGCGAATTTAATAACATTCGCGTTTTCATTTGTAATTCAAACGCCTACATATATGTCGGCTGAATGATTGACTTTATTTTAATCTTTAGCTTATTGTAGTCGGACCTAAAGTGAAAACGTAGCTGTAGAAATTTGAGCAGCGTGCAAGCTCGGATACGAGGAATTATGGAGCGCGCTGGACAGTAGTGACACCTTGCGACAGTTTTCCAAACTTTTTGCAGCTCGTTGCCACCCTGCCACAGCTGTCTGCCTTTTACCATTGAATATATATAACTTATAGAAGTCGCGAGGGGATAGGATTTATTATTTCAATTTTCGGATCCAAAACTGTGGTAGTTGTTAGCTCCGCCGCTAGATAGCTCTTCTTTCCACAAGAGGGTACTCGTAGTTACCAGCTTCCACGCCAGAGCGCTGTAGCGTCGCTTTTTTCAAGGTCGTGCGCGTAATTCTCTGTCTCACTCTATCGAGAGGCGGTGCCTTTTGTTGAAATCCGAGCGCTTAGATACGGGCGGGCGCAACTGAATTGGAGGAGTACGACCACCGAAAAAAAAAGTGCTGTTAAAAGATGCCAACATCAAAAATTAATTTTAATAATAAGATAACTACAGAAATTTCTTAAACGTAATAACGTAAAAAAAAATACTGACATTCGTAGTTCAGAATTTATAAAATGTTGTGTTAACGGAGTGGCGCATTGAGTAAAATGGCAAAACATAATTTGGAATAATTCTTGACAACGTTGAATGATTTTGGTAGCTATAAAACAACTTAATGACTGTTCAAACGCGTGCACGTGTTGTTATTTGTTATTAGTAACTGAAACTAATGGTATGATGTCATACTTTGTGGCTATGCAGTTTATAATTTTTTTAACATAAGATGAAGTATTTTTACATAATGTTTTGGTTGTTTCGTAATTCAAAATAAATAATCTTAAACGTTATATGGTGAATATTCCCAGTAACGAATGACCAAAAAAAAATCAATTTTGCCAACATTGATCTGAAAAGTTAACGATTTACTATGTTAAGTTGCTTATAAATAACGCAAATTTCCCGGATCTCCAAAGAAAATAAGAGTATTTGTTATAGCATTGAGTTCCCACTCTTTATATTCCTTGCTTTGAGGTTAGATACACCAGTTATGCTCGTAAAAACGATGCGCAAGTATTTTGAATACAAATATATTTTCTTTTAATAACCGAAAGGTAAATATTATTTCCATGAACTATAATACAATTCTTTAAACACAGACAACATATAAGAGCTATTTTTTGTTTATTATTCCATCTGGCGTGATAAATATTATATTTTAAAAACAGTTTGTGGATTTTTAATATAAAATAAATATTTATTTATGACATCAATTTAAGTTGTTCAAACAATTCACTTTGGTATGAATTCAACCAAATTCATGTTATTCAGGGCACAAAATTAGAAACTACCAAAAAAAGATTATCTACATTGCGGTTTTGTGTAAATCTGTGCACGGACTTAGTAAGTGATATATTTATAATTCCTCATTTTAGCAACCCATTTTAACACAAGAGAAAAATGATTTTATACTAAAAATTATTATGTTAAACCATTAATTAGCAGGAAACATGTATGAATAATCTATTTAAATTTGCATTTGAACAATGAATATTATTTTGCAATAATAAATATTTTTTATCATCGTATATTACGGATGAAAAGTTTGTATTTCCAACTAATCAGAAGTATTATGACACAGTTAATTAACTTGCTTTACAAGTTTTTATTCACATGAAAATCATTAAAAATTGGTTGGGAAGTTATATAAATATACAAAAAGAAATCATTATACATACAATTTTATTATCTTAGTGGATTTAAATAAATGGTGTCCCAGTGACTATTGCGAAGAAAAAGGTCTTGCGAAAGGTTTCCTCGTAATTGAAATTCGTAAAAAAAATCTATCTCTCATTTTTGGTGACATTTCTGACAAGTGGTACGATCAAATTTGAGACTGGCAAATGAATGTTGTGAAGCAATAAACAAAATATCACATTAGTGAACTACAAATGTATAATTGTTTTTATTTTATAATAAAAGTGTATCTAATAACCCGTGGCTTTGCTCACGTAATTTCCGGGTATTGCTGATATTCTACCATTTTAAGAAAAGTATGTATTAAATTCCAAAGATTTTTGAAGAATTATACACAAAGAACTGTCAAGTATAGAACATATTTAATAAATAAAAATATTTTTACGACTTATTTTTAATTGGTTTAGCGTAAGTCTATTTGAACTTTTATTTAAAATTAAGTACCTACCTTATTTTCTATCTCCCTGTATAGTGACTTTGAGAATATATTTTTCCTCGATGAAATCTTAACTCTTTTCCATCTGACGAAGAAGCCAATTAAAAAATAAACCAAGACTCGCGCACTTATTGTGTGTTAAGACTGCCATCGTTTTAAATTACTGTAATTTTTTTAGTTATAGTCATGCTTAGGATAATAACATAATATGCCTTATTACGCATACATTTCAGTATTCATTAACCAATGCATTTTTATTTGAAATTTAGAGCAGTTACCAAATTTATTATCTCGCATATTGATTTTTTGGTATGGCTAGTATTACTTAAACTAAATTTTTGAATTTTCACTGATGTACTCTTTTCCCTTTTCTATGTGATTTAGAAAATATAGCAATATACGTAAACCAATTAAACCAAAATCATCCTGAATTTTTATTACCGAAAAAAGTTAAATACAAAAAAATTAATATGCGTATTTTAATATTGAATTTATATATATCTTGCCAATACTGATTTAGTGGGTTCCATTTTTTTATTTTTAAAAATAATATCTACCCTGTTTTACTACTTAATAGATAACGTTGAATAAGAGAAAGTAAATTTGTACAAACGCGAAATATAGTTTAAATAAGTATTTTACTTTTAAAATAAAACCATATTTTGAACGGAACACTGACTATTGGCCCAATACAAAGTTTTAATAGCTAATTTTCACTTCACTCGGGTAAAGAATACATCATTCAGTGATTTCCGTGGCTAGCTTCTTTTGGGATTTCATCATTCTCAAACGACGGTAAGGGAAGCTCCTCTTCAAGGTCGCCTAACGATGCTGATAAGACCTGCCGGGTAATTTGAATCGTTGGTCTGGGATTTTCGCGGGAGAGGGGGGGGGGGTTGAAGGATGTCACGACTGGGCTGGTTAACCTAGTTCTGCCAAATACCGCCAGGGGCGTATACGGCCGATACCCAGCGATGAAAGCGATCGCAGCGGCGGAGCTTGGAACTACAACAATTCTTCTAAGAAACCGGACAGAAAATTTAAGAGGCCGTGTCAGTAAATTTTTATTTCCAATATTCTGGTCTAGAAGTTCTCTCTTTTAACAGTGAGATTTAGTGGCTTATTCAACCGAAGTAACTGTAACCGCAGCGCGTGATAAAACTACTATACCGCCAGATTACTCGACGAAAAATGTATCTGGTTCCTCGACAATCTGAGAGGATGACAATCTGACCGGCGGCTCACTAGGAAATTGCGGATGCAGGGATTCAGAATCAAGAAACCTCACATTTACAACTGTAGTATGAGTCGTATCTAAAAATTTTAATACTTTAAATGTATCGGAATACAATTAATCTTCAAACATGTGGTAATTATTCTTTATCTGGATGTAATATTCCGTGAAAAATAATGGTAGTTGACATTAAAAAGTATACGAAATTCATAGTGTAACGTTTTAAAAGGATAATAACATAAATTCTTATGCTTAGATATTGCATATGCATTACACACAATCTAAATACAATCTCACTTAAGTCAGACTACCTAATTTTTTTACAATGCACCATCATACAGTTTAACAGAGGTAGGAGAACCTCTTATCGATGTTGTTTCAAAGAATCTAAATTTACAAATATTACTATTTATCTTATTATGATATGTATCTTTATGAATAAGAATTTACACAAAAAAAAATGAATTGATTACATTACACTTTAACATTACAAAAGACTAAAACACTAACAAAACTTAGTTTTATATATTGTTGTAGCATATTAGAAGACGAAATAACTCACTAGACTAACATTAAGAGGGCTGTATCACAAATTTACTTTACAGAGGAGAAAATATCTTTTAAAGATATTTCATTACCTCATTGATTACATAATACTGCCGTTGATGTGATCGTAGATATAAAGTATTGAAAAATTAGATTTCATTATGTTTATGTAAATATTTAGAAAACGTTATTGCTTATAGATGCTCATTATTTAAATAATAAAGAATCTTTTACTTTTATGTACTGGACAAACAAAATACTTATAAGTTAATAAGCTTAGTTGAATAACATCTTCAATTTGTATTGAATTCAATGTACAAATTGAAAATCATGTACAATGAATGCAACTGATTGAATTCAATAAATATTTGATCTTGTGAAACGGCCATAATGGTGATGTAGATAATTATAGATACTCACATGCATTTTGAGAGTCCTTATAAAGCCTATTACAATTCTATAAGTATACATTAAAATGATTTTAAAATAGACATGTGTAATATAATTAAAACTTGTTTAAATAAGATCATAACAAAAAAAAATGAAAATCCTTCAACAGTAAGTTATGTTTTATAAGATTTTAACAAAACACACATACCATAAGAGAATATTAATCATGCCACATAATTCAACACAAAATATTCATTCCAATAGGCGCTACGTAAAAATAACTTCTATTTTTATGCTGATAACTTTGCATTGTTTTATATATATCATTATTTCTAACTTTTAATATTCTCCACACATTAACTGAAATTAAGTATTTTCAGAGCCTTAGCAAGTGTTGGTCTGTACCACATACAGTTCGTACGATATCTCTACGTGAAACACATACAGTTCATTATTTGTAATTTTAATTATATTTCCATGAACATAATGAAATTAGTATAGGGCCTAGGTTGTTCACTGTTGAGTACTTCTGAAGTATTTTCATTGTGAGTTAACATACATACCAAATGCCATTCTTCCAGTAAAGTTACAAAGAAGACAACAAGATAATATATGTATAATATATATAATATGTATAATATATATAATATATATAATATGTATGTAGTACCATATTTTAAACCCCTATTAAATGAATAATAACTCAATCTCTTTTCTGGACTATTAAGTAATAGTTTTTGATTACTGTTATTTGTAACTTAAATAAAATGACAACTAACAAATTAGTAAAATATATAATTACGTGCGATATAGTGACAGGTTTACTTGGACGGCAAACGAATATAATAAAATGTCTATGACAATGTTAACTTTACTCATTATTATGGAAAGAAACAAAATGGGCAGATAAGCATATTCTACGCTGACATTTAAAAATGCTCAATTCAAAATGAACATTTCTTCCCGATGACAAACAAAAAAGTTGTATGGTCGCGAATAATACATTCGTATGGCGTCACATCAGCGGAATATTCCCTTGGCATAAATGTGTGAAGTCTGTGACACAAAAACAAATGAACGAACAGCTTTTTTTTTTATCGGATGTGCAATCGGAGACCCTTGGGGTGGTTGAAGAGTGTCAGGTCGGTCGCCAGACCAGATAGTGAAAGCTCAGGGGCTTAGGATAGAAAAGGCCTATCTCCAAATTATTAAGTATAAATGTTGTCATGAAATAGTTAAAGACTTGATTACAACCAGGTTTTTAAACCCATCATGATCATGAAGACACTGATCGGAAGGTGATGTACAATACATTTCAATGGCCTTTTCAGTTTTTGCTAAATAATTATAAATATAAGCAAAATTCCACTGTATCTGGACAAATCAAAATATTGATTATATTTTTTTCATCACAGAAATAATATATGATATGATAACTAAATTTGAAAAAAGCGGTTATGTTAAATGTATTGTATACTTTCAGTAGGCAAAATTTCTGGCCCCTACCTCTTATAGACTTTGAGAAAAACTGCCTTTTAAAATAACATTGATATAGATAGGAGCGCAAATTTGTGACACGGCCTCTTAACCTGGGCTCGCGACTTCTATACATTATATATATTCAATGCTTTTACGAAGCGGGGACGGGATTTCGCGGGAAACTGATATGAAGATCAACGTACTCAATTTCAGTAGATAAGAGAACGTGTTTGGTCGAGCTCGGCGTATAATTGAATGGTTATTCTCTGTTATTATTTAGCACAGTGATTTAGCTAGATGTTTTTTGTTGTAAGCGTAAGATAAGAGATTATTTTACTATAGCTTTTTTTACCATATATTTATTTTTTAGAGTTGCGTATGTACAACGCGATGGACGCGATGTGACAACAAAAAGATGTGTAAAATTGTAAACATGTTTTTTTTCAGCAATGCGTGAACCATTCATAAACTATACTCAACATGTATCCGTATAATTACGTTTGAATTTTTTTTATGACAGGCATCAATGTTAACAAGTTTATTAAGCCACAATAGACTTTTATCAGAAAACTAAGTGTAGCAGAAAACACTCAACATAGTCTCACACAAAATCTGTTTACATGAATGCAGTTTTAAGAAGTAAGCTACGTAAATAATAGTTAAACATTATTTAATATCTGCTGGTAACGTTTCCAAAGTATCAGCTTCGCCTTCATTCACGAACAATATTCGTGAGCTTATTTATGTATTTTGCTGACTATTCGTTGGTGACTGTTAGGACTGCAAAATTAGTAAATATTTTTCACCCTATCCTGAGTTAAATCTAAGTGTGCGCGGTTAGATGAGGACCTAGATGTGTCTCAGGCTTACGCCTTTACACTCTACTCATGCGGAGTATTAACCATGCGCGTAAGGGCACGTTGCCATTGACCTGTAGGATAGTCTCAACAATCCTCTACGGACTCGAAAAATGTCACCTGCTCATTGGCTACTTGACTTGTGACAACTGTTTGTTGTAATGCCTGTGATTCATCGTTGATTTTGTTGAGGAGTTTTCAGTGATTCAGAGCCTCCCATTTAACTGTGGCCGAATTGAAGAAGCAGTACACATGTTACATGCTTGAATTCATAGGGAATGTAAACCACAAATATTTACTGATGTAGTGGTTGGTAAAAAAAAATATTATTCGTATCGCGTCCATCGCTTCGCACCATGTTGGCTCCTATATTATATGGATTTACAAAATATAACGATTCATTTACGACACTTAAGATAAGGTGTGTAGGATTTTAAGAATTCACTTGAATTAATATTTAAGAACATATTTCAGGATAACTTGTGAAGACGCTCGTACAGACGGCACCGGTTGTGATGACTCATTATTACCAGAGCAGGGGCCATCTCGTGTACACGAAGTGGCATGTGAAACCTCAACATAACTCGAAAATCAGTTAGTGTTACATTGAAATGTGTCCGCTACAAATGTTCAGGAATTATAATTTTGAAATCGAGTAGAAATATTCCTGCAATTAGCATTAGGTATATTTTAATAGACATTGAAAGCGAATCATTAAGTAGCTTCAAAATCCAAATACCAGAATACAGATAGTCTGTAACAATACAGACCTCACCGACTAGATATGGTCCAGTTTGTTAATACTAACACATTTGAAAAACTGACTAGTTACTGAATATGTTGAAATTTTGCAAACCTGTTACTTTAGATGATTGGTGATGTAATAATGTCTCTTGGAAACTACATAAGATTTTAGCTGCTTTTATTTCTCCATAAATTCGCAAATCACCATGGCGGCCATTTTACGATCACGATTTAGTTCTTAAATTTTAAATTAGTTTATTTGTTGAGAGCCTGGTACAATGTGTCTGACCACTAAAGCGACCCGAGCCGCGTAGTGTATACTACTGCGAGGTTGCCGAAGTAGGCTCGGGTCGGGACGAATTTCGCTGTGAAGAAACAAAGGTTTTTAATACATGGAAAACTATCCCAAAGCCGAAAATTTGTACAGTAGTAGAATGAAAATTTCTTAGTAACACGTCAAAAGTTTAAGTATTGGCGCAAACCTTGTGCGTCACACCAAAAACGAGCAGTTAAGTCCAAAATGACAATTTTTTGCAACGATCCACAATAATGGATATTGAAAATGCAGTTTATGGAGTAGACCGTCAGTATGGAACCCAAAATAATCTAGAAACATTGCCCTATCTGAGGATAGTGATAAAAAGCACAAAGTTTAAACATGTTTCTATGAAATAGACCTTTTAAATCATTAAAGTTAACTAATTCACTTTCATTCAATTTTAAGGAAATATAAATACATCTTACATAAACTTAAAGAGCCCAACGTGGAAATCGTTTAGAGTAAACGTTGTTGCATATTTATTCATCTTTAAATTGGTATATTTTTTAAGTGTCTCATACAATTAGTCTGACCACTAAAGCGATCCGAGCCGCGTAGTGTATACTACTGCGAGGTTGTCGAAGTAGGCTCGGGTCGGGACAAATTTCGCTGTAAGGAAACAAAAAATTTTAATACATGGAAAATTACCCCAAAGCAAAAATTTTGTACAGTAGTAGAATGAACATTTGTTAGTTACACGTCAAAAGTTTACCGATGAAAACTTGTGATCACACCAATAATGAGCAGTTGAGTCCTTAATGGTAAGTTCTACAATGATCCACAAAAATGTTTCGTAAATTTAATAACTTTAATACTTTTTTAAGCCGGTTATCATTATGGCACCAAAGTAATATAAAAGAATGTCCTACATGGAAACTGTGATAAACACCTCAATGTTTAAACGTGCTATTATTAAATTGGTAATTTTAATAATAAAAGGTAAGTAATATATATTTTTTTTTATAGAAATTTGACTACATGTTACATAAATATGTTGAGCGTAGCGTCAAAATCACTTCATAAATATTGTCTGTGTTTTTTTTGTAAGGTTTAAATGTATATATTTTGAGTGTCTGGTATAATAGTCTGACCACTGATGTATTTCAAGCTTCGTAGTGTGTGTGCAGCAGTGTTAAAGTCGCTCGTGCTGGGACGTTTTATGCTCCAGAAAACTAAGGTTTTTAATGTATGGTAATTCCAGACTGAAAGAATAAAAGTTTCCAAACTGCAAGTGATTTTTGCTGCAAACGTAGATAAAAATCTTCCAGGATGCGATTTGCTTAGGTAAAAATGTTAGTATGATCGACTCTTTAATTTATAAATTATAAATAAATAAAAACAATAGAACTTCCCGGAAAGTTGTGATGAACTGACGATATTACGCGAGTAGCAGACCCGTACGTGACTACAGAGAAAGGCTATTTTCCTTGACCGTTAGAATTTCTGGGACGAACATCCTCTCACAGCTGGGGTCATAAAATACGGTCAAACTCTTGCGAAAACATCCACCACTGC
The DNA here is from genome assembly GCF_032445375.1 of Bacillus rossius redtenbacheri. Classification (NCBI taxonomy): domain Eukaryota; kingdom Metazoa; phylum Arthropoda; class Insecta; order Phasmatodea; family Bacillidae; genus Bacillus; species Bacillus rossius. Next base: position 341,632,674 of record NC_086330.1, on the reverse strand, counting down.
TCTTTGCCACTAGCAATTCAACGAAGTAAGCTAGGCGCAGCACTCCAATGAATTAACTTAGAAAAAAATACTAAATATGTAATTCTATCAATACATTTTACAACACAATTTATGTTTTATTTATTTTCTGGAAAAAAAATATTATCATACGAATTATGTTATAAAAGTGACAAAACTCAATAAGCACATTTACGGTGTATCGTTTTCTTCAATTGTTATGTAGTAAATTAATTTCATACAATTAAATATATATATATTATAATATAGGCTACATTAAAATTTTGCACAGTTCTGATCTAAAATAATTTAATGTATTAGAAATAAAAAAATAATTATATTTTTTGGTATTAAAATAATTCTTAATAATAAAATTTTTGTAACAAAATACGAACACACATATATAAAACCAGAGGTCCTCTAGAATTTTGATTTACAAGTTCCAAGCAGAAATTGTTTATTGTTAATTTTATTGTATCAAAAATCATTCATATAAGAAAAAAGAATATGTATATCTCAATAGATGTAACATGAATACACCCTATCATATGCATTAAATATATTTTAAGTATTCCCTAAATAAGACCAAGTTTATTGAGTGTCGCAATACGCAGCGTGTTTCAAAGCCCGCCGGCCGTGAAACATCAGTAGGGCTGCAGTACACTGCAACGCTCGGGCAGCTTTAATGAGGCAACTAATTATGCTAGACTCTTTATAAATATACTATCTTAAAGCTAAAAGTATAATCAAAAACATTTATTTAGACATTTTTTCGCATTGGGCTCTTCAAATCGGTGTAAATCGTATTTTTATCTGGGTGGCAAATATAAAAAAATATATGTCGTGAATTAATCGCTTTATATCATATCTTAAATATTAAATATTTAAATTTTTTCTAACATTAATGGGTGTATTACAGTTTCTAGATTATTTTGGTAAGTTTACGGACAGTCAAACATGATAAATGTACGTGAATTGTGTTTTCAACTACATTTCTAGACGCGAATCACACGTAGTTTCCGCACCCTCTGCTAGAATTCGTTACTGTAGCACCTACGTTGATTATCAAAATCATTAATTTTGCAGAGCGAAAGTTACAACTATAAAATAAAACGGCTCTGATACAAAAGAAAAAGACTTGAAAAAAAATAAACTCCGGATTTTGACCTGGTTTTTTGACAAGGAATTGTATTAAAATACTGCCACTCTTCATCAAAGTTAATACTTCAAAGTTTCCCTTTGATTTTGTGAACTTTGGATGGCACCATCCGCCATAGATGTCAGAACCGTAGTTCCATTCACGACATTACTACTACCGAAAGCCATATACCGAGCGCCGAGATGTTACACATCAAAAATAAACGGACAGCGCCAGCCAAGGATCAAGGACATTATCTTTGAAAGATTTGTGCAGTGGGAGTGCATGACTTGATGTAAGCTTCTGGACATACGCCATTGCTAAGCACTTTTTCTGTAGAATAAAACTAAAAAAATACCCAAAAGAAAAAACCACAAATTAAGCACCTGTGTTTTCGTACCATGTGCGTCTCTGCCTGAGGACGGGAGCAGATAGCAGTTCCCGAAACGTCGCTTGTTTCTGTTTTGGAAAAACTATTGTGTTTGTTTCGTTTTTTTTTTCGTTTTGTCGTGTTTTTGTCTCGTTTCAACTGTTGTGCTGAATTTTTTTGGGTTCAATATTTTTGTGTTGTCATCATTTGTGAGGGTTTTTTTTTCGTTCTCTTCTGTTTTGGAAAACTATTGTGTTTTTTTTGTATTTTCGTTTTTTTCGAGTTTTTGTCTCGTTTCAACTGTTCTGCTGAATTTTTTTTTTGTGGGGTTCAATATTTTTGTGCTGTCATCATTTGTGGTTTTTTTTTTTTCGTTCTCTTAGTCCATTTTACTTTGTTTTTCTTTGTTTGTTGACCATATTCCTGTCATGGAATATTATGTGGTGTTTATATCATGTTGACAACAACAATTTTTTTGCTTAATTTGTGTTTTTTTGTCTTTTGGGTATTTTTTTAGTTTTCTTCTACAGAAAAAGTGCTCAGCAATGGCGTATGTCCAAAAGCTTACATCAAGTCAAGGATGAAGGACACGTCACGAGACGCATTTGTGATGTCGGCAGGCGACGGTGTTCGGCGGACCGGCATGGACGTGGGTCGAGAGCAGGAAGAAGTACTACTGGCACGTCTTCACGCCGCAACAACCAGAGATCAACTGGAGGAACAGCAAGCTGGTGGCAGAAATGAAGGTATGATGACTTGCCGAAGGAAAAATACGCCACTTTATTATTTCGTACTCGTTAATTCTTTTAAAATAACTCAGCTCATTTTTTTCCAAATAAAATGTAATTTAATCATTTACCGTAATTCAGATCAATTTTAGTACTAATGTATAATGTGCCTAAACTTCGTAAAGAAATAAAAAAAAACATAAGAGTTTATAGAGCATAGCTGGTAATACGTAAATACAAATAAGTTTTTTTTGACGTGACGTCTAATAAATCGATGAACGCTGGCTGCACGCACGAAAAATTGTCCCACTACGGATGTCCCACTACGGATGTGTTCTGTTTACGCATGCGTGGCATCTCTCTGGTATGTTGCGGACGGTACAGAGAACTCGGCCAGCACGTGGTGGCGTACTGCTCAGGTTTCACCCCGCCATGCTGCAGGGATAGGCAGGTCGCGCCGGTTGGATCACGCCTGCGCATGTCGCCACACACGGCTTGGGGCAGACGACAACATAGCGGGTTTCGAGGTTATTGTTGTGCACCGCGCCACGGGATTATATTCGCAAGGAAATGGCGTTCTTACAAGTACGTATTATTTTAATTACTAGTGTAAATCAGTATATTTAAACAGTGTTGTATGAGTATTGTTTTAGCTGTGTAACTAAATATTTATTGCTGGTATGATACTTTTCACGCTTTAGTTTGACATTGGTAATTATTTGTCATGAGTTATTATTTGATCAACTAAATCACACACCGTGTTATATTTATGAGCCCACAAGCGTGTAAATATTTCGAGTCCAACAGAGAATATGCTGGTTATAAGAAAGTCAAACAAATATCGTGCGTGGAATATTATTAATTTATAACATCTGAAACAATAGTTTTTAATATGGCCTCGTGGCTGTGACTGTTGCTGTGACATCACTGACTGCCAATTCACAGGATGACGGTTCGAATCCCGGCAGAAGCGAATTTTTTTGTACTTATAAAAATAAAAACGACGCGCCCGACACTTCACAAGTAATAAATATATTTGAATTAATGAATGCAAATAAAAGTAAATTTATTAATTAAATTATACACTTCATTTCACTCCTTCTTTGTATCCATACAAAATAGTGATAATTCAATAAAAATGATTCAATTTTATTCATAAAAGTATGCAGAGGTAGATTTTATCATACAAAGGATAGAAAATTTAAAAAAAAAAATTGGTTGTCTGTAAAGTCGGTTTACGGACGATAGTTTAACGTGACAACGTCATAAAAAAACATTGATGAAATTATTGATCCAGAAAAAAAGGAAATATCATATTCGGCCTGAGACTGAGCCGTAATAGGTTTTTGCAACCAAACCATTTAGGCATTAAAAATATTATATTCTTTGAGGAAGAATTTTTTTTAATTTTTCTATATTTTGTATGATAAAATCTACCTCTGCATACTTTTATGAATAAAATTGAATCATTTTTATTGAATTATCATTATTTTGTATGGATACAAAGGAGTGAAATGAAATGTACAATTTAATTAATACATTTACTTATATTTGCATTCATTAATTCAAATATATTTATTACTTTTGAAATGTTGCGTGTGCCGTATTTATTTGTACAAGCACAAAACACAATCGGAGCTGCCGGGATTCGAACCGTCATCCTTATACCTACCATTAAGTTAGTAACGCTGACCACAGGGCCATGAGGGCATACTTGAACGTTACTAGTTTCAGACGTCATATAAATATGTATAAAAATTTTGTTCACGGTAGGGGAGTAATATTATTTCGTTTTTATAACACGATTTTATAACAAATACGCATCCCAAATATACCAAACTTATTAATAATGTGTTATAATATTTTTTTTTAAAACATTGTGCAAAAGATCCTGGGTGCAATTTGAATTATTATGTGTAACTGTAAAACACCATTGTTGGTTCAAAACGTATTTGAATGAAATTTTGCCAGCTAATTATGCAAAAAAAATATGCGATGTGTGAATTTTTTTTTGTTTCATTCAGTGAAAGTTGAGCCCATCAAAATGTCGGAAAGTTTAACCTTGTGGAACGAAAGTAGAATGAACGCCCTGGAACTGGACGTACGCCTTTGAGGGCGGAAGCGAGGCTGGGTTCGACACGTTGTTCGGCAGCGAGCATCGTGCGGTACTGAAGACGTAAGGGCGGCGCACACAGCCTGCAAGGTCGCCCGCCCTTAGGACCAGCGCGCGCAAGTAAGGCGTCGACGTGAAATTTAGCACAGGATACGCACTCAACTAACCCAAAAATAAATTATTTTGCCTACTTATTTGTGAAAATTTCCGTAGCTTTTCAAGTGGTGTCGGTTTTAAAACTTTTGCTACTTCAGCCCCGCTCTAAGCATTTACACGTAACAGTTTCCTTGGCGTTAGTTTTTTTTTTGCTTAGTGTATAAACCTTGACCTTGAGAGCTCCGTTGCAGAATTCGTTCTCACGAAATGGCCAGTCGGCACACGCGATCACCGGCGTGTTTTGTTTTCACAGACTCACAGTTAACGGGGAGCCTAAGATGTACATCAAATTCTGTCCCTGCCCGATTACACCCGAACAATTCACCTTCGGCCAACCTCGGGTTTATTTATATATATTTATATTTCTCTGTTTATTTTAATGTAGCTATACTAACCTAACTAACCGTCCATAGTGTTTTAAAGTGTTTTAATGTAGCTAACCTAACCGACTACTTTTAATATTTGAATTCATTTTTCCTGCGCAAAAATAAAACAAATCCTGAAGTTGGCCGAAGGTGAATTGTTCGGGTGTAATCGGGAAGGGACAGAACTTGATGTACATCTTAGGCTTCTCCACAGTTAACCAGCGCGTGTGTAATTATACCTATAGTCAAAACAAGCTTAAGTTTACCTAGCTTCACTCGCAATTTTACGTCTGCACTTACTCTAATTTACTTGTGGACGGAACTTGGCGAACAGTATTAAACTTACTTACTTGTCATCTGTACCCTCACGTAAACGCGAAACTTGAGCAATTTTTTTTGCGTGTTTGTGTGGAGCGTTCGGACTGACTTGGTGCGGACTAGACTATAGATTTTGATCAGCACGCGGTTGCTTTGAGCAACAGGGGCATATGTGTGTCATCATTCTTGCACGAACTCCGGCTGTATGCAAATTTACGATAGAGTTTAGTTCAGTAACTATATAGAGTGTACAGCAGCCTCTGCGATTTCTTACGACATGCATTTATATAACTTAAGTAATTACTTTGAAGCTCATGTTGTCTCCTCCTCAACGCCTTAGGGAACGCTTACACTGAAACAGACATCTAGTGTTTTCCGTCAGTTTACTCGACTGAACATTTATCGAGGTGGTTTAAACCATTTAGCAGAAGCATTTACGGCAGTGGTTCTAGTCTTATGAATGTACACTAATTAAAAAAAAATATTTAGTTCATTTATCCTATTGGCCACTACTTAATGCGGATTTTACACTCGTCGACTAACTCGGGCGAGTTATGAACTTTGAAAAATAACTTTAACTTTTGTATAGTAATTCAAAAAAGTTTAATGTATTTCTTATAATTAAAATTAGTTACCTTATGTGGTCATTGTATTGTACTTTAATGATTTTGTTAATAAGGTTTAAGGCGATAATAATGGTGTACTTGGTAAATTGATCTATTCTGGCACTATGCCCATATAAACATAGGGTATTTATTTAATTTGTACAAATTGTTTATGATTCAGGACAAAGGCTTGATATAGCGGGTTTAAAAATATTTATTTAATGCATTTTGCCTACATCCGGTGTTTCAGTCATTTTGAATGCCAATTTTAATTGGCCTTCGCAATTCCTCTACGAAATTTGATTGGGCTCTTAGACTACCACAGCTCATGCTTCCGCCCTGCTTGTCTCTCACTCTATTCACCACCAAGCTGATTGTCACAAGAATTTTTGCCTGCACTATATAATGGTTAGTGTCAATGAAAGCTTTTCTCTCGCTAGCTCACAGTGCGAGTTTCTTTTCGAATTATTTCAATTGTATTTTTCACTGCTCTTTTCCATTACATCTTATTAAGTTATTAGTTTTGACATGCACGTGATATAGTAATGTTGGACATATATAAAATAATATATGGCCAGTTTAATGTTGAAAAAAATAATTGTTCTTCCTACCCAGTTGTTCGGGACGGTTCTGACCCCGTTGACGTAGTGACCAGGATGCGTGACGTAGTAGTTGGCGTAAGGCTCCACGCCTTGCTTGGACTTCTGAAACCATTCTATCTGGTCGCTGCAGTAGTCAGGCACGTAGTCTAGGATGAACTTCAGACCTGCAGCAAAGACGCGGTGTATTTGGTTGAAGAAACTTTCAGAATAAGACACCGGAAAAAAAATATTCATCCTTAACAGCATGTAATGGATCTTGAACTGAAATAAGAGCTTTCTTTTTTGTCTTTACAAAACATTTTGTACGTATACAGGGCTCACCAAGTTATTTTGCGGTGGAAACAACATGATTTGGCAGTCCAGACAGAAATAAGCATTTATTATTGACAGTAAAATTTTGCAGTTACTTATGAGCAGAGACCTGAAAAAATCGCGGATTAGATTCGGTGATAGGCTAGAATTCAAACACATATACCTCTTAAATAATTTTGCTATTGGCTTACTGTTCATACGGACGAATCTCAACCAGTTATAAACCCTCAACCAAAGAAGGATCGAATAACAGACAAACCAGCTGAGACAATTTACAAGTCGGCAGCCAATGAACTTGCGTTATTTGCCGGAGTGTACAGTTGTATGTGCAGTCTATCCTGAAGGCCATCGAAACCGCGAATTTTGCAGGTCTCTACTTATAAGTGAAGCAGATGTACATGTGCTTCAAGACTACTTTGGCTACGCACTTTGCTGTGGTATTTCGTTTAATGTATTTTCTTCAGGAAGACGAAACATTTGCGTTGAATTATTTCAATATTGATTTAATCGAAGAAATAAATTTTTGACTAAATATCAGCTAAAGGAAGCCAGGTTTACTACGTAAACGAAAATTTAAAATCCAAAACGATTCTGGTCACCAATTAGAACTTAATTTTACATCAGGTCTCGAAATCTGATTAAAGTTAAAAGATATTTGTGTCAATAATCTTGTAATATGACAAAGAACCACCTATTCAGAACAATTCCAAAAACAAGGCGATTAAAATTGATTGATACTTTGAAAGAATATTCGTTGGCTATACAAAATTATACACAAATATAACCTTTCTAATATAGTATCCGACTAGTTGCCGCAGTATTGATATTTTTTAAGAGAAATTAACCAAGATAAACACTATAATCTTAATATTTTGGAAATGAATCAAACAACCCAACTATATATGATACTAAAATTCAATTCATAACAATAAAAAAACTTAATTAGAGTCAGAAATTGAATCCTTGCACCAATAAAATTACGGCTATTCAGGTCAAGCAACACGAGATACTCTCCACTCTATTGAACCACTGAGATTATAATAAAACACGAATGTTAGAATTAACAGATAACATACAAAAAATTATGAAAATATGTAAAAATTCAAAGGGAAGAAACGATAATGCAAGAATGCAAAGAATTAATCAAGTAATAGTACAAACAATTGGGCACTAATTAAATTTCGCACTAATAGACTAACATACACTACATTTACATACTGTTTCAGAAAAGTATTACATATCATTTGGCTTTACAAACACTTCTGGTTGTAAGAAATTATTTAGGGCATAATATATTCCTCTTGACTCAGGTGGATTTATAACTTCTGTCGATGTCTAAACAACATAGAAGACCTCTCTTGAAGGTTCTGCACGATGATATATTCAGCACAGTCATTGATAACCAAGACACACCAAAAAATGCAAATCATGAAGTCAACTGTCTGTTCTGAAGGTACTAGTTTCCGACCCCACTGTATATAAGCTTTCAACGTATAAAACTTGTAAACTTCCATTAATATTACCAGTACCAAAAATATTTCACAGAAATTTTTAAAACAGCGGAAAATTATAAAGTCTGGCTGTGGAATAGTTAATTCTTGCGTGTGACTTTAACACAAGACTATCTTGATAGTACAGTCATAAAATATCGTAGAAATATATAATTCTGCACTTAATACTTTCAGCCAATTGTAGATACTTTTAAATTCCTTATTTAATATATTTCAAAGATTTCAAACATCTAAAGTCAATGTCTATATGTCGACCGTCTTTCGCAGTGGCTAGGTCTCAAATCTTCCTTCTTAAAGCTGATACCCAATGCCACGACGGACATGACAGCAACCAATGAAATACAAGGTCGCTGTGACGTCAACACGACGAAATACGCGCCCCGAAGGCCCGCAAGAAATAGATTATAATTATTATTTTTTTTTGTCGTGTCGTATCGTACGACAGAAAGCAAAACGGAAAGCTTACAAAACTAAAATTAAAAAATCTTCATGCTTAAAAACCAAATTTCGTTTTATGTGTGGGTACACTAACATAGTTGTATAATGCGTTCAACTGTTTATGTAAAAGGATGTTATCGTGGCTATGGTTAATGTTGTTATTCTACATTCTGTCAAGATTTAATTTTAATTCTTCGCACAGCTAACAGAATAATAAATTTTTCTGTCCCTTATTAACTTGACTCATGGAAACCGTACTCGGCCAATCAATAGTGTCCTTGAATAATCACACTAATTTCAAGACACTATTTAAACACGATAATAAGTAATTTTTCATGAAATTAAATATATTCTGAGGTATTTTGCACGGAAAGAAACGACTGTGAGAAGCATTAAAAACCTCTAACACATTACATTAATTTACAATATCAAAATAAATGAATTTACTATCACAAAGCTTTCTTACTATTATTTACTATGCAAAAACTAGAAAATCAAATTTCAGTAGCATACATCTGAAGTTAAAATGAAGTTCTAAAAGTAACTTTAACAAGTTCATAACATAAAAATTAAGGGAAAAATTTTTTGATTAATTTCTAAACCTTTAAATGAGTTGAGGAAGAATATTCCCCACAATACCCACGAAAACATCTATCACAAGCCACTTCGAGAACAAAATAAAACTATTTTATCGTCACGACAACATATTAAGCTGGGTCTATGTTGACAAAAGAGCACGAAACTATTTTTTTTTCCTGGGTGATAAATGCCTGTCGACACTCAATTGCTAGAGATAGTAAATCATCAATGAAAATTTCGACGATCTCTTATTTATGATATTATTTGTGGTATTTTGTTTGTTATAAAAGCACTATTCGTTTTATTCACAATATAAAATTATGTCTTTTTTTTTTCATACGTACATACCTAGTTTATTCATTTTGGCGATGATCGCCTGGAAGTCCTCCATAGTCCCGAAGAGTCTGTGTTTCGAAGAGTAGTCGGAGACTTCATAGGTCCAGTCCTTATCCGGCGATTTGTGGATGGGCGTGAACCAAATGGCGTCAGCACCCAGCTCTTTGATGTAGTCAAGTTTCTCGAGCACACCTGTGGGAATAATTTACAGCCCTCTTTTTTCAGTAGTTCATCCGAAGATCAGACAAAAAAAAATAGTTTCCATTTTCCAAATGAGAAGGAAACTAACTTAGAATATTGCTGTGGATTAAAAAAAATACTTAACTGGAAATTATAAAATAAACATAAAAAGCAAGTTAAAAAACAAACACAAACTATCCGCATGAAAATTAAAAACAAATGCTTAACAGAAATAATAAATTATATCAGTATTAGTACTACAAAATTTAAACTGAACTTGTTTAATATGTCAGTATAAATGGAAAAATAACCATAGAAAAAAAATATAGGAATAGTCACCGGAAGAGATCGTATTCGTCCTAAATATAGTCGAAATTAACTCAAAAACACACACATAAAAAATAAAACTATCACAATAAACACAGATAAGGAATATAGATTCGTGTCATTCATAGCAGTTAAATTTACTCAGTAATTAATTCATTCCATTCATGAAAGACCCAGAATTCGAACCAAGAAACCATCTCACCGAAGCCTGAAATTCAACTGTCTGTGCTACGGAGGTAAACAAAAAATAGTAGCAAATAATGAAAAATATACATAAACCAATAATATGAACAAACAACGTAGTTTAGCTCACTCGTGTTATCCCGATGTTTGTTTATTTTATTGAGGAACGGGGAAGTTAATTTTAAAATATTATAGTAAATAATACGTAATTCATTATTGACAAGAAAATTTGACGGTAAAAGCATATCACGATGAAAACATGAGCAGAGAAAGGACACTGAGGACAGTCCAGTAATTGGTTTACAAAGCAACAGCTAAGTTTAATGGGTACCATCAACTTTAGTACCAGCAAAAAAACCTTAACCCGTAGACTATAAAAGTTCCGTGTGTTGCAGGGACTGTTTAATGGTACCTTCATCCCAGCATGTTGTTGTCCCTGTATTTAAAGAGTGTGACAAGCGAAGGGTGTATTTATTTTAATGAAGCGGAATGATAATTGAGAAACTGGCTGGTGCTTCTATTGAGGTCGCCTGTGAGAGCTAGCTAGTTTTGACGTGAATACGTCTTTAAAGTTGCTTCCATAGTGGGAGGCAATTCAAAAAACGAATGATAACAAAATCGGGGGATACAGTTTGGTGTTGCAGCTACATATCTATCATCTCAATCCAAAATTTAATTACACCACTGGATAGCTAAAGAATCAAATAATTCGTTAGGCTAAGTGAGGACTGTGACGCATCGCGCGCGGTGGAGGGGGAAGCACCGCCATTTTGAGGTCATTTTGCTATGTAACGAGATTTACATTTAGTAAAACTTTTGACTCGGAGAAGCCACGACTTCGTCAAAATCTATCGATTGCATATATAAAACATTAGTGTAAAATAGTTACAGTGAATATATATGGTGTTAAATTTAAATATATATATAAATATAATGTCGGCCTATACGCAACTTCTTATTGTTCAAAAATGATTATAACATACATAAAATAGCGTATTTTATATTTTTTATAGAAAATATTACATGTTACGTATACGTATTCACGCAGAACACACGACCGAGTCCATGACACAGCCACACACCATTTTTCATTGTGCGAAAGACAATGTGAGGCTTTCAGAACTGAACATCAACATTTTTATCCTGTGGATATTAAGGTGAAGTTGAAAAGCAAGTTTTTATGGTGCTTTCAAGATCTTGCGACGTGAGTTTCATACCTTATTGCACTGTGAAAACACCAATTAAGCTACTTTTACTCTAAAAAAATTTCAAACAATATCTGAAAACTGAATTACTATTCTGACCTAAACATTTCCTTAATTATTTTTCGTGAAAAGAAACCATTTTGATGTCTTGAGTAGTTTTCTAATTCGTGCGGGTTCTTTTGAAGCTCTAGACACAGCTTAAGAGATAACGTAGGCGTAAATATCAGAAAAATGTATGGAATATAATGGTTTCAACCACAATTATTTCAATAAACTCATTTTACGAAAGCAACAATATTTGTTGAGGTTGTAGAAATTTGTTTTACTGAACATTACCTAGAGGCCTAGTTTTTCATTTTAAATACTTTATTATTTCAATCAAAAGGTTGTACAGCGCCAATTCAAAAGCATATACTAGCATTAGGTATCTCTTTGGGCCTTAAGTTCTATGTATTTATCGCTCAGACTTTATTTTTTTTTAACCCATAGCCAAAGTGTGACGGTCGAATTCCGACACAACCAATACATTTTTTTTCTCATCACCATCCCTCAATTAAGAGAGACTGGGAAATTTCGTGAATTAATTTCGCAAAAAAATTAAAAATGGAATTAACTTTAACACATGTGCTGCTTCTGTGGTTAGCTCACAGTTTACCTGATATACCGTTAGCCAATGAGAAACCCTTACAGAACGAAGTATAGAATCCCAAATATCCCAAGTAAAGATGTCGCACAAGCTGGCAGCCAATGAACATGTGAGATTTTCCCGCGATTTTTTTCCAGTTCTTACCAATCGATAGTCCAACCAGTTAGCTCAGAGGCTAGAAACTTCAGGCTGGTTCGTCATTTGACCTGGGTTCGATTCCTTGTCTTTCATTAGTGGTAAATTTTCTTTCCAGGATTCAGGTCTGAGTGAGAGGTTGTCCATTCACCTCCATACTGTGGAAAGCAATGCAAAACCACACTCAGAATCATCTCATCTAGGCTACCTGGCATCACTGTGGTCATAAACCCTCGACAATGGTTGGGGATCTAAGTCAGTCTTCAGGCTAGTAACCACATCGTCATCAGTATCAAACCAGCATCTCAGCATCATCACAAGCATGATTGTCATCACCAGCATGATTGTCATCACCATAAACAGTATCATCACAAGCAGCATCATCAGCATGATTATCACCATCATCGGTATAATCAGCACTATCATCAGCAGCATAATCCTCATCAGCACCATCATAATAAACATCATCAGTATCATCATTGTGATCACCAACATTATCATCATCACATCATCATCAGTACCATCACAAGAAGTATCAGCCAGATCATCACCATCGTCAGTATCATCATCAGCATCATGAGTATCAACATTAGGATCATCAGCATTACCATAATAATCATCACAGGATCACCAGTAACATAATCAGCACTATCATAAGCAACATAATCATTATCATGAGCATTAACTTAATCACATAATCATTAATAGCATCATCATAATCAACATCATCATGCAGCATCAGTCAGATCATCAAACTTATCAGTATATTCATCAGAATTATCAACATAATCATCATTATCAGTATAATCATAATCATCATCACAGCATCATCAGTACCATCACCAGTGACATGAGTATCATTATCATCTTTATCATAATTATCACCAGTATCACCATTATCCTTATTCTGATCAGTATCATCAGTATCATGAGCATTAACATGGTCTATAATCATCATCAGTAGAGTTGTTCACCTTTGAAGTCCCCGTAGCCGTCCCCGTGGTCGTCCTTGAAGGAGAGCGGGTACATCTGGTAGATGAGCGCCGTCTGCCACCAGTCCAGCTCGTGGGTGTCGGGCACGGGCAGGTTGTTGCCGGCAGTCCGACAGCCCCAGGCCACGCAGCACAGCAGCAGCGCGGGGATCGTCCTCATGGCGGTCGCCGTGGCTCGAGTGTGCGGTGGGCCCAATGACGCGCGGGAAGCCGTTATACGCCGCTCCATCACACTTCACGTTACCACTTGAAACTCATCCGTTTCCCCTTGACAAAACAATGGAGCTTCTGAAGAAATAGTTTGGACATAGTTCGAGAGTAATGGATTTCGAGTTCACCTTCAACTATACAAATAAACCAAAACAAAAAAAGAAGATAACATTGAATATCCTTTACATAGATAACGCGGGGGTCAGGTGATAAAGTTCATGCTAGATTTCTCCACTGAGGGACTCAAGAAGAAAAAAAAATGGTCCTTAGAATATTCAATGGACACGAGAAACACTAGTGTATTAGCTAGGTAGGAGACCAGGTGAGATTTGAACAAAACGGAATAAATTAATTTTCCAGAACAATAAATAAAGTTCCATTTAATGGTTGATATCACTTGATAAGAGTCTCAGATAAAAAAATTAAATATAGAACGGATTTGCCAATATCACAGTGGGCTCCGAACCTTTTAAAAATGAAACCAGAATTCAATTTCACCGAGAGAGGTAAAGAGATAAGGCCATTTATAGTACTTCCGAGGAGAAACGATCTCACTTAATAGAGCAATTAAGCTAAATTATATATGCGGGGAGCATTTGGACGTCACGGCCCTGAGATCGCACGTCCCAGCGCCGCTGAAGTGACGACTGATGCGCGGGAAATTCAAATTGGCGCGCTACTGTTTTGGCCTGCAACTTTACAGGGTGCTATTCCTGACTTATGTTGCTTAACGAAAATTGCTTATTTTCGCATGCTCTACCACCCACCATATTCATGCCCTACAATTCGTGAATACTATGTATAATCACGGGTTTTTAGTGTGTTCATTGGTCGATAACGAGGGTCACAGCCTTTGACGGGTTACACGTGATATGGTAATCAACTTCCTCCTTATTCACAACTGGCTCAGGGCTGTCAAGGATGTGTCAGAAGCGCTGTCGTTCAACTATCATCTTGAAGTATGTGCATATGTGCTTCAAGTCTACATTGCTAACCAATGACGCCCTAAAATAATCGTGGCTCTAGCTATAGCAACAAGTAGTTCGCACATCGTAGTGAGGCGCGTTCTATCTTCGGAGGGCGTCGACGGGAATGAGTTAGTGGTGGTTTCTTATGGATGCAGTTATTTTGAGTCGGGGAAAACAAAGTGGTAAAGGTTGAAATAAGTTCCTATGAATCATTTATTTTTGAAAAACACTAACTGTGATGCCAACTTTTTTTTGCTCAAATATGTTATTGTACTGTTATCGAGCCAGTGTTACTAAGCAATATTCTTTCATTGGAATCATGGTGATAAAAAATTCACTGCAAGTTTAAATAACATTAATTTTCATAAATATTTTTAATTAGGGTTTTAAACGTTTTAGAAATTCAATAAGTGCTAGAGTGGGTGGAATGAGGGTCCAATAGTATTAAAAAAACTTTTCGTTTGTTTTAGGGTATTATAATTACCAACGGTGTCAACTTTGAAGGTCACCTTTCAGTATCAAAGGTCACAAAATTTTTTTATGGTCGCCAAAATCAAAGTTAAGATTAAAAATATGAAAGATTTACTGCATAACCACGAACGAGGCCACACATGAAAGTGCAAACATGTATATAATCACACTTATTTTTTGGTGATTCTAAATTAATTCTTAGTTGACAATTATGACCACGTGATGTACCTGTTTAACGTACTGTTGATGTCTACTTTTTCGGTCTTCAGACAAATTTCACGCAATTGGCATACCCTTCTGTACATACTATAAAAATATTTTATCCACACGAAAAGGCTAGTTATTTAATTAACAGTAGGAATTAGTGTTGTCCTTTGTGTTACAATGAATAGTTTTTGATTGTTAACGACAATTCTAAACAATTTCACTCGTATACTTAAAGTAATATTTTAACACCAGGACTTATCTCACTGTTAATTCTTAGGTACTCATTCATACAATAGGTTTAATTAACGTGTGAACTCTAAGTATTTACAGTTCATTTTAAAATTGGTTAAAATGATTTCCGTGCTGATGTTTTGTTTTTAATTTGCTGGCTTAATTCCTTCTTACAAATTCCCTATGTTATTTTTTCGTAATAGCTAATCTTTGTTCTGAACATAATAACGTTTTTTTTATTGAAGTGAAACTTCTTTGGGCGCGATGAGAGTAAAATTTCAAGGCCGAATTTTAATGCAACTTTTTCGTGAAAAACTTGTTATGAAAAGTTTCTGACGCATAAAGGACAGAGAATAGGTACTTGGCCATATATATATATATATATATATATATATATATATATATATATATATATATATATATATATATAGTCGAGGTTTGAACTACCAAAGAAGTTTCACTTCTTTCACGTGTACTGAGTTACACGTGCACTTTTATTTTATTTTTGTTAATCTTGCTTTACTGCGAAAAAAATTTCTCTGCAATGGCATATATCCTAAATGTCTCATCCATTTATTTTCCTTATTGCAACATGCTTTCAACGAACACACGTATATTTTACCACGAATCGATTCACCAAAAGTAGGATATAAAAGTGATACTGGATATGGCGATTTATATCATGATGTACCTACTTAATGAATTAAGAGAGATCACTTTTTGTTTGTCAAGGTATAAACCATAGCTTCCAGACCTTCTATACCTTGTTTTAAGCACATATTTACTAACAGTCTCTAGTCTGTAGGCGTCGCGAGGAAAAACAAATATTATTTCACGCAGGTGACTACAACTGTCATGATAATCACACCAGTTCACATGTATTGACTTCAACAAGTAGCCAAAGCCATGTCAAAACAAACAATTTATTGCAAGTGGTATCAAGATATTTGAAATTGGAAGATGGCAAGGCCTAACCCCTCTTAACGGGTCCAGCACGAATTTTATTTTTCGGGGAGGGAGGAAGATAGTATGAGAATGGGTGGTATATAATATCACCTAGATAAATGGGATGTCAAGATTTTTCATAGTATAACAAATTATTGTTTTATATGGTTATTAATGTTTAAAAAATCACACAAAGTACAGTATCACTAAAAAGTATAGTAAATATATAATTTAAAAAACTTGCTTGGCTTCAGACAATGGCCGTGAAAGCCTGCGATCTTTATTATTTACAAAAAATAATCGAACCGACAGCAAAGGTTTGGTGCAGACTTTATCGCTCTAGTTTTTCTGCATGTAAACATATTATCTCTTGGTGGCGTTTGGTTGGAATAATTTCGTGAATGAAACGGAAGTCGCATGGAACGGAAATGTGTAACCACGGTGCTGCCATCTCTGGCGGATGGCGCCAACTGAAGTTCACAAAGCTAAAGGAAAATTTATAGTATTAACGTTTTATTGAATTTTAACAAGTATGGGCAGTATTTTTAATAAAATTCCTTGTCAAAAATCAGGCCCAAAGCGGGTGTTTGGTATTTTTTTCAAGTCCTTTTCGTTTTTTCGGAGCCGTTTCATATTATATAGTTTGAAATTTTGGACTGCTGATCAAGATTCAATAGTCGATGTAGCTGATCCGGCAACGAATTCTAGCGGTGAGTGCTGACACAACGTATGATTCGCGTCCAGAAATGTAGTTGAAAACACAATTTGCATATTTACATCAAGCTCGGATTTATTTTAAAGAATTGTACGTTACATTTCGTGTCCAAGTTTCGTATTATAAGTGTATCTGACACATGAGAACACATGAATTTGCTCGTTACCGAGGTTAGAATGACTGAAAGACTCGCATTTTTTAGTTAAAGTTATAAGATGTTACAAGAGGAGATCACCCCTCCCAGATGACCACACTGTCTCTAAGGAAATGTTTCATATTAACTTTCATATCAGATCACAAAATAACACACAGCGCAATGACATACTCTTGCTACACTTCTTGCTATTTACTTAAAATTCGAAGTCTAACAACGTAACAATTTAAATGGCATAAATTGATAAAATACAATATTGAATTAATATCTGTAACACACCCACTGTACTGAAGCGCATTTGTTTCGATTTACATTGTAAAGATAACATCGAGTTTCCGAGTGTTTTAACATCTGAAGAACAATTATTTCGCAATGTAAGTGCTGTATCTTATCTTCTATATTGTTTTTTTTAATTTTCTCACTGTATTTTGAAACATATTTTATTTCTGTGTGTAAAATTGAAGTGGTAAAGGTATGGGAAAGGTTCCACAAAAAAGCAGTAAACTTTTTTTTTATGTTATTAAATGTCAAAAATTTAAATATTTATTTTACTAAAACCCGAACTCAAGATTCATGAAACAAATGTATGAGTGAATAATATAATACTACACTGTTCTTTTGCACGCCAAAGCGATTTATTTGTATAACTGTCCGGCCTCACAAACTTTATGCACATAGCTTCAAGTGTGGACGAAATGTAATTTTTTCCTTTCGAAAATTCACCAAGCATCCTCTCTGGTCAACGATTCTGACGACGACTTCGTGTGGCCGCACAACGACTGGAAGGTAAATGATGCTCTGTGGCGCTTCAACTAGTTTATATCCTGGTGGGGCCATTGGCGAAAACTCTTTTAGCATGTTGTTTAGTCTTCCGATTAGATATTGTTACGAATTTGAGCAAGGTTGCGTCACGCGCAGGTGCAGAGCTAGCTGGGCTGATATCACATGCCGCTGTAACATGAGATGTGCCGTGCGCACCTGGGTCGCCGTTTCCCCTCCCTCCAGCCCTCAGCTCCCCGCGCGGCGCTGTGAGTTTGACATATACATAAAACCTTACAGCTGCGGAGTTACGGGAGCCGCCGACACGTGTTTCGAGAGATTTCTGCCGTCGGGTCGGCGCGGAATGACGCGACTGGCCCCAGCCGCGCTCGAGAGTTCTGGAAGGTGTCTGAGGTTAATATAAAAACCGGGGGACGCCGGTCTGAGGAGTTCAGTGGAGTCGGGAGTTCTCCCGCGGCGGAGTTTCCGGGCGATAGAGCGGCGAAGTCCCTGGACGAAGGTCCCAGGGTGAAGAGTTCTGTTCCGGGCGATATTGTCGCGGGCGCGGCGAAGCTCCGAGCGAAGTTCCGAGCGAGGCGGCGAGTGGGATCTCGGCGAAGGGAGTGCGACGGCGGCGGAGTCCCGCGACGGAGGTCCACGAGGGGTGCTGCGGCGAGAGTTGCGCCAGAGGTTCAGCCCAGCGAGGTGTGCGGTGTGTAAAAACGAGTGACTGACGAAGCAACATTTTAAAGAACAATTGATTAATTGACATTTTAGATTATTTGCTAGTAATGTACAAAGTGGCAATAAATAAAGCTGTGTGTGTAATAAAATCTTTAATTGGGCTATCCTTAACGAATACCGCGGTTAAACGTAACTATACGTTACACTTGCCAAATGACAGCTTATTCGTATGGAATTCACGGGCAAAATGTTTACTGCTCGTTTAGATTCGTACGTTTTTCCTGCATCATACAACTGTGCTTCGAATCCTAGAATCGTGCCTATGGTCCAAGTTTCGTAAAGTCGTCATTTTAACTGAAAGTTGGAAGGCTTTTTTTTTTTTTTTTTTGGGTGTGTTTGGGTTTCCAGCAGTTGAAAGTCTACACCCGGTGGTAACTTTTCGTTGTTTTAATTTGTAATTTCGTAGATTTCGTAAGAAGAAACAGGTAACTGTATATCTTGAGCGGTAACATCATTTTTCAGGAAGCAAATCTTGCAGTTATATTAGTCGACTAGCTGCCCGACCCGGCTTCGCACGGCTATACTAATGGAAAAAAATTAAGCCACATCTCCCATTTACAGTAATGGTAAATAGAAACAAATTCAGTGAAAATTTATTACAATGCTGTATAATGTACCAGAGAGAAAATGAATAGCACCGATGGTTTTCCGACTCATGCACGCAACGTACAACTGATGTACCCGTACTTCGCTAAGGCAGTCTAGAGGCAGATCACTCTTGCGTCGCTCATTATACATGCCCCTCCTTGTGGGTACGCCACTGCCGCGCGATGCCCGTTGCCATGGAGACGCAGAAAACATGAACAATGCAAAATCCTGTTCTCATGCAGACAAGTACCCACTGTTGCCTGGTTTTAACACCCATGGGATCTAATTTTCGGAAAATGTCATTCTGCGTAACATAAGGAACATTACTGTGAAGTTTCAAGTCTGTAAAATATATATACTTGAAAAAAAATGGCAATAAAAAAATTAAACACAGAGAGAGTAAAAAAAACAATAGTTTAGGTTTGCGATTTAAAGCGATAAAAAGTATTTAAATATTAATTGAACTCTTATGAGGGTACTGATTGCTTCGTTGTTAATATCACACGGGTGTTTTTTACTTGTATGGGAAAATTAAGAATGATAAGGCATCTAGTGCGTGGCAACAATGTTAATAGGCAATAGGAAATAAACTTCTAGCGCCTGCGGCATTGTCAACACACACTTCGTACGTGTACTGCATGTTGTATCTAACACCCTACAACACATTTGATTCTAAAGTGGACTTTTGGTAAGGATACGTAATGGTATTGTTAATATAATATAGCCTATAGCCTTCCTCGATAAATGTACTATCGAACACTGAAAGAATTTTTTAAATCGGACTAGTGGTTCCTGAGATTAGCGCGTTCAAACAAACAAACCAACAAACATACAAACAAACAAACAAACTTTTCAGCTTTATAATATTGGTATAGATATTCAGTGTAGTAGCATTATACGTTTGAAAACCGGTGAGTCCAGTAAACCGTTCTTCTTCCAACTCTAGAAGCGGGAAACAGACCGCCCGCAGCTCCGAAGTGTGACCTGTCAATGTGTTATCGAAATGGCTAACTTATTTTCATATCTGTACAGCTTTAAAAATGAAAAAAAAAAAAAAGGGCTCTACGTTTGGCGTCGTAGTATATGTGTATTCGCAACACGAGAACACATGTTACCGAGGTTGAAAGTTACACATCTCTAGTGAGTAGTGAACATTTTTTTTCACACCGCACTGTACGAGAATGCCCGACCACGAGGAGTCGACAGGAATACCAGAGCGCCGTGTTCCTTGTCGCTCTCCGGTTCGCCTCAGGGGTCAGAGCTCCCTGCGGATCTCCTTATAGGTCGGGACCGGTGTGCACGCGCGGACTTCGCTACCGCAAGGACGCCCGTGGCTCACTTGCTCCCGGTCAGTCCCGAACATTCCCGAAGTCGGCCGCTCGCTTCGTGCAGCGCCGCCGGACGCTCGTAACCGACCCAGAACTGAACAAGATATAAAGTAGAGCTGTAGCAAACCGTATGTATTCGTTACTGAGTAACGGGTGCGGCATCTAGTAACGAGTAACGTAACGTTACACACGAATGCATTTCGTTACTCGCATCTTTCGTATGTTTCACGCATGCGCGCGCGTATTCGTTTCAAAGAACGATGTTTGTTTATTAATAAAAGTATAATTTGGAAATTCGTCGTCCATGTTTTTTACTGTGTGTGTAGACAAAGTTTTAGATTCGAACAGAAACAACGTAAGAAAGTATTTTTTACAAATTATAAATATGTATGTTTTTGTTTTTTATAATCGCGTATTTTCACGTTTTATGTTCTTATCTTAAAAGATATATTATAATAAAGCCGCTCTAATGAGAGTTAATTATTTATTGGTTATCAAAAGCTGTTAATTATCAAATATTTTTAATTGTTTATATTCGATTTATTTTTATTTACGCGACGTCATACTGTACGCGTACGAAATACGACTCGATTCGATGCTGTTACATAACATAGCATGTGCCATGTCATGCGGTATCAGAAGTAACGAGTAACGATACGAAAGTAACGAGTACTAATTGTTATAGTAACGAATACATACGGGTACACATTTTTTCGTTACTTTTACACCTCTAATATAAAGCGGATCACGCGTCCAAGTCCCCAACCCCCCCGCATGGTGGACTGTTTTCTACTCTGTCCAACTCTTCATCCAGACCATCCTCTGTCTCCTGTATACACCTATGCAATTAAGGCACGCCGTTGCAGGTTTTACCTGGGCCCAAATTTTCCAGCAGTTAAGGGGCCTCCCTAGTAGCATCAGAAGTTAGCGGAACACTATGTTTTTAAAATAATGATGGGACTTTATTAATCGACACTACGAATCTGAAAATTTTTCACCCACGAGAAGATAATACACGAATTGTCTGTATACTTTTACATTTTTGTTTTTTTCTATCAAAATATGAAATAAAAAATCACCAACTTGTCCAACTTTGGGGCCATTTTATACTGCTTAGGAGAATGACAGAAAAAAAGTACAAGTCTAGAAAAAAAGATAATTTTTTTCTGAAGAAATTCATGTATTTAAAACATATAGTCATCGCTTTGAATTCCGAGATATCTTTTCCGCAATTTCCGCAAATCCTGAAAGTTTTCCACCGTCTCGTGCTGCCGCTCGGCGAAGCCAGCTCGCAGCCCACACAGCTCAGGTAGCCGGGTGGAGGAACACGTGGCCGGAGGGGAGGCAGGCTACCTGTGTGTGCGTGCGTGCGTGAGAGGGAGACAACCCACAACCGCAAAGGTAAGATAATCCCGTGACCGAAAGAAATTCTCAGAATTGCTTTTAGTGTGCCTCGCCACAGTACCATGTGCTCGACTTACTCTGTGACTATATTCGTGTATCTCTAAAACATTGCTTTTGTTTAAACTACAAATATCCTAAAGCTTACCATACTAGATCATGTATTACGAAATAAAGTATTGAAACTAATCAATCAACACATTGAAAGTTGTCCTACAAACTATTTATTGGTGGCTTTACAGTCTCGCTAGCTAATTCGACAAAATTATATTTAACTTTTAACATGAAAATACACTTCATTGTTTTTCCTTTTATTTTTAATAAAAATTCAAGAAACAATTATTATACTACCCAATATTTTTTAAAATTATTTTAGTTTTCCAAAATGATTTTACACATCTTACAATGCCGGGGAAAAATTTTATACTGGTATTAATCAAATGGTTAACTATTTACAAAAGTTTTGATACTTAAAAATGTAGGTTTTATATAAAATGTATCTTAAATTAAAAGAAAAATCGTATTTTGAAAACTAAATGTCATTTTGCTATGCTTTTTGGTTAGATAGATATCTGATTGTCTGCACTGTTTTAAAAATGTTCATGGAATGATAAATAAAAAATAAAAACTAGGGAAGTTCTATATTAAATAAGCTAGTCAGAATTATGTAAATGTTCCTCCTGGCGCAGGAATCACGAGGAGGATTGAAGATGAGGTCAGTGACCGATCGCTCACATATGTAGTTATGGATGGAACGTTATTAATTAAAAAATTCAAAAACCATTTTGAAGTTAAAAAGTATAATTAGTGGCAATGTTTAATAAAGATGACGTAAATTTTCAGATAAACTTATTTCTACAGCTCAATTAATTAATAAGGGCAGGAAATAAATTTTTTACAGCAATTATACAAAATTATTAAAAAAATTTAAACCACAATTAATTTATCCAAAAACCAAAATTAAGTAAATATTGCCCACACATTACAACATCCACGAAAGAACCTTGCAAATTATTTTTGTTAGATGCATTATTTTGCATTCAAGTTCTTTATTTTTTTATACTTCACCTACTTATAATTGTTACATATTTGGCACATGGTCCGTCACGCCCAATTAAAGGGCCTGAATAAGTAGAACGCGTTTCTGATCAAATTGCACGCCTGTTACTTTACCTGCAACCCGGAGTGGTGTGAAATAAATTATTGTACATTCGTGACGTTGGCAATCAACTTAAATATTTATGAGTTAAAACCAAACATAACTATAACGGATAATCAAAGAAATTTTGAAATTTTGAAAGTTTGTTCTGTTTTTATATAGTACACAAAGCAGTTAAACCATAAATTATTTGTTGTTGAAAAAAAATAATCCTTAACCTTTCATTTTTTTTTTTCATTTATTTTTATTACCAGATATTTCCGTTTAAGTAATACCTATATATATAACAATATAGCAATCTAGAAAAAAAATTAAGGTAGCCTTATTCCAAATATGTTATGATAGACGTTAGTTAACTAAGAATATAAATTCGCTTTACAACCACAGCTTGTACACAAGTAAAAAAAACATGGTTCTACTTACAGGCCGTATTGAACGTAGGGTACGTTTATGACAAATACAACAGCAATAAACATATGGCTGAGTCTGCTTTCATGTACACTTTTTTTTTAAGTTATCACTTTTAAAGCGGGTAAAGGGTACCTATCAAGTAGCTTAGCATTACCCAAAGTGAATGTCGTGCTCCAGAAAATGTTCGAACTATGTAATATTTGTATCACTGTTGCGTTACAGACCTGCAACTTTTTTCAGTGCGCGATGTCACTCTCATGTAAAAATATGTCGTGTTTAGCGCAAACGTGTTCGAATGAATCCAA
The DNA here is from genome assembly GCF_032445375.1 of Bacillus rossius redtenbacheri. NCBI lineage: Eukaryota > Metazoa > Arthropoda > Insecta > Phasmatodea > Bacillidae > Bacillus > Bacillus rossius. The sequence goes on along the minus strand of NC_086330.1, from coordinate 341,608,842 downwards.
ATCGAGCTGCCAAAGAATACCTATCGATGTCGGCAACATACATAAGTATACAAACCAACGTTTACAAGTGTATTCATACGTAAGTATAAAACTGGCGGCGGACCATGATGCAGTTTGTTCTTCGCGTACAGTTCACTGACGGGATAAGAAGCGTCAAAGATCTTATATGGCTATTCTGTAAACTTGTATGTCATTTCACTGCCTGCTTTAGACAAACAACATCCATTACTTTTAGCTTTGGCTTGAAAAGAATTACTCCGGCCGACTTTCTTATATGACTTATTTCAGCTCCTCGTGCGACCAGTGTGTATACCTAATTTGTCCGCGGCCTTATCTTTGGGTGAAAGTTATTTGTAAGGGAAGTTGTATCGGTAATGTTCATCATGTATTACATAACAATTCGACTTAGATACGCACATGTGTTTTTAAAATATATGTTTAATAACTTGCAATACAAAGTATGTGTTGAATTTCATGTATTGAATTTTTTTTTACATTATGTACGAACATAATAATCACAATATTTCATGAGAAATTTTTAAAACATTTTACAAAGTAATCTCTAATTTCTTCCACACCTCATGGTTAACCTTACTATTTTATTTCACGTTTCAGTTTATTTAAACTGTTTGGAATCATAATATGACGGACAATGAAGAATATTAGTTTCATTAAATTTTATGAGAGGATTTACTTATTACATTAAATATACCTCAATTTTTACCTCAAAGGAAAATAGTTGCATATCATTAAATGATAAATATTTGTTTCCCATTAATATAGTTTATGAACATAACTTATTGTGATAATACCTACATTAGTTAAATTGTGTTTTTGTAATGCTCTCCTATTGCAGTAAAATTTTTGGGCATATTGAATAGCATATAGTCGATCTTTAACATAAGCTTTTGGAATACATAAATATAATATATTATGTTCTCGTGATTTTAACAATTAAATATTTCTTCGCATGAAAAAATTAATTAACTAAAAAAATATTTCAGTAATTTATACTCAAGGACTAAAAATTTTTATTTTTATAATATAATAATATTGTATGTATGTATACTTTTCTGAAAAAAAGTAGATTCAAGAAAACAAATTTTCTTTTTTTTTTAAATTTTGTTCTTGAACCTACTTGACAAGCGATATTAAACTTCAACTTTATACTTTCGGTATAGCACTTTTCGATTTATTTTCTCCAAACGGGAATTAAAAGTAATGAATAAATAACATTTTCCTCTCTTAATTATTGCAGCCGTATACTGAAAAGTTTAACTTTCCTTTATTTGCATGACGCGGAGCTCCTAACTACACAAAATTTTTGTTATTTATTTTGAACGTTGTATTTATGTTTCCTTACAAACTTAAATGAACCTCTTAACATTTAATTTCATCAAAAGTTATACAATATAAGTATCAAGTTAAAATATTTTTAAGTGTATATTCTGCAGCATTAATTCCTATAAGCAAATACTTATTACGTACAATGTACTTTTAGTCCTGTCGCATAGTTATGCAAAAAATTGTATCAAAAGTATTGTTTCTTCTATGCGGTTATGGTTTAAAAAGAAAAAAAAAGTAATTTAATTTATTTTTAAATTCGGTTGTCAGTAAGAACATGTATTTAGTGTAATACGACATATATTATTCTGTTTATTAAAACATTACTATCGATAACTCCATTTTAGATTTATCTGTCTATGTTATATTTCAAATTGATTCTTTTTCTTCGGCTTATGACAGCAGCAAATTTTGTTTTATCGCATATGTAATGTTTTTATGTTTTGCATATTATAATTAATGAGTTAGTATTGTTGGCGGGTGAGGCTTTTACACAAATGGACGCGTTCTTGGCGGCTAGCAGGTAGGACGCGTGTATTACGCAGGCTGGATAGGGAAGTACGACTGCGGGCGAGCTCCATGATAGAAGCAACGGGAGTAGTATCACTCGGCTATTTGTATAGGTTGGGATAGCTGTGCGAATGGTAGAACAGACCACGGGACTATGGTGAGGAAAAAGGTCCCAAGCTCGACATCCCGACGATGAGACCGTTTACGAACTGTCGATGGATCATCAGGAAAGTTAACAACTTCTTCAGAAACTTGAGTCCCTCTTTCAAAATTCAGTTTAATACCTGGAGATGACTATATTCGGTGTTCTACCAAGCGAAGCATACTCTTAATTCATTACTAGTTGATGTTTAATATTTTGACGCAAAATAAAATTGCGAATCAGCTTACTTTGCTCATGCCAGGTTTTACAAGTTTTGTCAAAGTTAATTAAATGAATAAAAATTGTGTCCCTTTGTTGCTGGCTACCCGTAAGAAATTATCATGGTGAATAATAATAATAATTTTAAGTCGACATGTAACATTATGATTTTTATGGGATTGTGTTTTGGTAATGGTGTGTGTAACTGTCTTGTGTATTTTATTACATTCTCTTCACGTAACGAATTGTCTGAACGTAATGTTATTGTTTGTTTGTTTTAATATTTCGTTTTATTAAACAAAGATACATAGTTTGCCACTTCGAGCGACTACAGAAATGACAATACAATTAGTTTACAGTGTTCCAAACATTTTAGTTTCCTCTACTGTACATGGGGCGAATATTTTTTATGTTATGTTTACTGAAACCATTTTACGCGCTAAGTGAGATGTTGCGATTGAGTAGAAGGGAAAATATGTCTTAACACCCTGCGTAATGTTATGAATTCCATTCATTCGTTTACTCTGTGATCCGGAGGGTCTAATGTTAAGACTGAATACATGTGCACTTCCTCTATGTAGAGTGGCTTCATTGAGATGAAAGCAAAGCTCACGTTGATGAAATACTTATTAATTAAAAAATTAAAATGTTGTTTTATGCTTCAATTTCTGTTATTGTCGTACACAGATTAAAAATGTAATGCAGAGTTCCTCAGTTTTATGTATATTGAAATTTGCTCATGTGTAGAGTAGTTATTAAAAGCATAAAAAACATATATGACGAATTGTTGTGTATTATTTCCATTAGGCGTGACCATGAAAATAGATAAGATTTTATCATTATGTGAAATCTACATTTTAAATGTTGGCGTTTAAATATTTATGAAAGCGTGTGATCTTAAAGCACTATTTATCTATTTAGGAAGTAGGTAGTTTCTTTGATTTTAGAAGGGTTTTTTAAACAAACAACTAAATTAATTCAAAAATTTGAACTACTGCAAGCAAAAAATACTTTATTCCATTTTTATTTTAAAATTAGCCATTGTATTCTACCTTGCTTACACTCTATTATCGAAAAATATTTTTTTTTTTGACAGAGATGAATACCGTAAATTAATACACAAAACATACATGTTTTCGTATGATACAATAATAGCTAGTGACAGTGACGAAACCAAAATTATTTTGATAGTTTGTATAGAAAATCCCCAACAGTAGTGGTGGTATATTTAGGGATTTCTTTGTAGATGGGTACTATTCCACAATAAAAAGGAGTTATCGTCAATTATCAAAGCAGCCATATTTCGTATCTTCTTTGACAGCCTAAATACAGCACCAAATGACGTACTTGGCTAAAAATTAATTCCAGCTGCATGCGTAGATTCCGGGAGGAGGGGAGAATCTCAGGGTGGCCCGAACCTCCCTGAAATAAAAAAGTCCGTCTGAGGGGGCCCGCTTGCATTTGCAAAATCTTCACGTTATCCCGTGGGCCTCATGGGAATCCTACAAATTTTCGCCCGTGATTCCAGCTATACATTTCACTGACACCTTGAGCACAACAGTCAGTGCACACTGAGTTCTTCCATACCACCCGCACTTGTCTTCGATAAAATCTGAACTCAGGTGGATTCAGCGTGACTGACTAAGCCTGCAGTCTGAATCCACCTGTAGGCCGCTGTTGCAACAGCTAAGAAATGTACACTGCTCGTAGTGAACAGTCTGTATGTAACTCGAAACGGGATTCCAGTTCATTCGTGTATACTTATTCATCATATTATGCAACGTTAAAGTCATTAAAAAAATATGCAAAAATAAAATAAAATGCTAAACATGTAATAAGAGCCAGAAAATAATAATATGCAGTAATATTTAGTGTAACTAAATACGACGTGAACCCTAGAATACAAAGTTGACGATGTGTCGTTGGTGGGAACACTTGTTTGTTCCTGACATTTTTTTTCTTTACAGAATTTAAAAGTAAGTTTGACATGCACTTTTTATTCAGGAAGTAAGTTAAAAATTTATTTGTCGTTATTGCGATTTAAAAAGTTGATTTGTGTCTAAGAGTAAAAATAATTAATATTATTTTCATAATTTTATTCCCAGTTTTATTACTCAATTATTAGTAGGACGTGATTTCTCGTCGCGGTGCGGAATACTTTTATGAATGAAAGCATAACTGTTCGTGCAAAACCATTCATCACACAAATGTCAGTTCGAAAGTATAATGTTGGAAATTTTTTTAATGATATAATTTTTGCATTCCCCCCCCCCCCTGAAAACACAAGCTAACACATCGATTGTTGGTGACAGCATTTTTTGTAATGTATGAATATCTCTTAATTATGTAGAACGTTAATTAAAAAATAAAAATACATGTTTTAAACAGAATTGACGATTGTTTGCATTTCATGGATATGGACTGGATCGCAACACTAATTTAATGTTTCAAGTTAATAAACACTGTCAGGAAGCAAGCAAGGCAATGCGAGAACATTATCCTTTTGGTTGAATGTAGCGAAAGCGAAAAACAGTCACCTTTCTTGCCACGATCTTGTTCGCAGATAACGCAGGTATAAGTAGTAAATGGACTCCACACAATGACAACCCTCACATTTTTCCGCCCCCCTCGCTGAAACGCCCTCTCCCCCCTCCACCACGGCGCAGGCGACAGGCTCAGGTATATCGCCCCGCCCAACCACTGGCCATAGCACGTGGCCAGTGGCCCACCGCGCTGAAGATTTTTACTAGGGAGGCCCCTTAAGCCTATAGTTAAGAGCGAGGGGAGTTAGTCGTGGCACCAATCTCTGCCATGGCTGGCCAATCCCCTCCTAGCACACGATGCATGCAACCCTTCCCTGCATGGCTAATCCCAGCATTACTAGGTGTATGGACTTCGGCTTGAGACGCACTTAGGTCACTCCCCTAAATTGGACCCTCATAAACACACTTAGTTTTAGTTAGATTAAGAGAAAAAAAACATAGTGTCAAAAAGTAGCAGAGTACATAATTTAGCAGCAATTAAATAGGTCTACACCAAAGAAAAAAATTTACTGCTAGACGAACAACTTGGTTTTCGTAGGCCACATTCAACAACTTATAAATTGATCCGTATGACAGAACAGATAAAAACTTGCGTCTGCTCAGAATAGCTACAATCTCGCAGCATTTTTGGACATAGAAAAAATCTTTGATAGAGTATTTCTTGCAGGCTTAATTTATAAATTATATCATAATGGCTTCCCCGATTATTATTAAATTACTGTAATCGTCTTTCGACAATCGATCGTTTAAAGTCACGACAACAGGGACACAGTCTGAATCAAAAATAATTAAACCAGGAGTCCCACAAGGTGGCATTTAAAGGCCCGGTTTGATTAAATAATTATTTCCACGAAATGCCTAAACCCGCACACTGATCAGTCCAGTTTGGCTGCTACGCGGACGATACGGTGGTATTGTTTAATACATCTTGTATTTTATAACTCGCAGCAGACAGATTGCAAACCGCGTTTAGTTCAATGAAACAGTGGTGCACCAATTGGTGAATTAAGGTAAATCCTATTAAATCAGAAGCTATAGTATTTACGCGTAAACCTCTACCGCCGTTCGATGACAGGTCACTATGAACACTAATTTTTTTGTTAAATATCTAGGCGTGTACTGTACGTGACTTATGGGAAGATCCCTAGACACGGGTGTGGTGAAGAATGAAGAAGGGGGGGGGGGGGGAACCGGTCCCTACCCGGAAACAAGGGGGGTGGGCGCCAGTTATCGCTTGTCGCCTGAGCAGTGTACAGTTCTGCGCGCAAACATAGTTTCTTGTTTTCAAGTTAAGGCGCAACGCGTGGTCCGCTAGTATTTTTACTAAATGTATATATTTGAAATTTATAGGTAGTTATTTAATTAGTAATTACTAAACTCTACTATTTATGTAACTATAGATAAATTTAAATAGTAAAAATAAACCTAATTTTAGCAATGGCTTTTACCGGGAAAAAGAGGAAAGTTATACATAGTGAAGGACGCGAAATTATAAACACTGTTGTAGAGAAGTGTGACAACGAAGCAAAAGAAGGTAACTTAGCTTTTCCTGTAAGTCAAGCCACACGTCGCGCAGCTTTTCATACAGGTGTGAGTGAAGCGACGGTGAAGCGAATCAGAAAGGAAAACCTAGTAAGAAACGCTACAGATTCTACGAATAAATTATCAACACCTGGAAAAGATCGTTCTGCTTGGCGAAAACACACTACCATGACTGTAGATGATTTCGACAGATGCGTTGTAAGAAATGCTATACATGACTTTTACGTAAGCGAGAAGAAAGATCCGACAGTCCCGAAATTGCTGCCAATAATGAAGAATAAAATAGATTTTCCATAGGGAGCAAAATCACTGCATCGCCTAATTAAAAGTATGGGTTTCAAGTGGAGGAAATGCAGATCCAAGAGAAAAATTCTCGTTGAGAGAGCAGATATTGTTACGTGGCGTAATGATTACCTACGCAAGATACGGCACTACCGCGAAGTCGGCACTGAGATTGTTTATCTCAATGAAAGTTGGATTGACAACAATTTAACATTTTCCAAGTGTTGGCAGCACGACGATGAATTTGGAGTTGAGGCAAATTCAAGTGCAGGTAGGAGGCTTATTATGTTGCAGAATTATTATGTAGCCAGAATGGGTTTATTCCTAATTCGTCACTTGTTTACAAAGCTTGAACTGTTGCCGGAGACTACCACGGACAAATGAACAATGCAAACTTCGAAAAATGGATAGACGAAAAAGTATTACCTAATCTTTCGCCAAATTCTGTCATTGTGATGGACAATGCACCGTACCACATTGTGCAAATAAACAAAACACCGTCAAAGTATGCTACAAATCCGATGTTATGACGTGGCTCGAGAAAAACGGTGTTGGATTCAGTGAGAGCATACGTAAAGTTGATTTGTATAAGCTCGTAGAACTACACAAGCCCAAGGAAAAAACATACCGAATAGATGGTAAACTCAAGTAGTTTGGTCATACTGTACTTAAGCTACCTTCTTACATGTGTGACCTTAACCCAATTGAACTGGCATGGGGGAAAATCAAGAGGCTAGTCAGAGAAAATAATGTTACTGGTGACTTGTCACTTACGAAATTAAATGATCTGACAGAAGCTGTCATTTCGTCAGTAACAAAACAAGATTGGGAGGGATTTTGCAGGCACGTACAACACATTGAAGAAGGATATTGGAAGAAGTATGTCATAATTCCGGACGTTATTGACAGTTTAATTGTTAATTTGGGTACCAACGATAGCACTGATACTGAAAGTGACGAGTCATCATGCGATGAAGAGCCAAGTGATAGTGAATCTGACTCTGAACTGGCGAGGCCATTGTAAAAATTTAACATAAGTGGGAAGATGTATTTTTTAAGTTACTATTTTAAGTTACATCGTTTTTTATTTCGCGTGACTATCAAGAAACACGAGTACATAAGCAAATTCCACCAAGACAAATTCGCAGCCTCCTACACAGCGACTCAGCTTGCCTCTTCCTATTTGTCTATGCAAATGGAGTCAAGTATAAATGGTGAGTTAACATACATTTATGTCATTTTTAATTGTAAGTTAAATCAATGAAATGATTTTGTAAGTATGGATGATTTGTAGTGAATGAAATGTCCGTTATATATTTCTAAAGGGGAGTGTCAGCAAGTTGCCAACATCATTTATTTACAATAACTTCTGCTTTTAGATTATTTAGGAAAAAAATCAATGTGAAGCCATATAATATCATGTCATTATAAAAAAATATGTATAAATATTGGTTTGTTATAAAAAATTAGGAAAAATGTTTACTATTTTTTTCTTCATTAACTACTTGACGAGCGTATAAAAATAACAGCTTCTTCGGAACGTGCTCAGTTCATAGACAATATGACGATTTTTTTACGAAATTGGATTCAATAGCATGAAAATAGCAGCGCTTTATGGTTTTGTCGACGCTCTTTTTAATCTTTTAGCAAAAAATGACGGTTTTTAACGTTGGTAGTAAATAATTGTTCAGGTTTTCTTCCATAACATTCGTGTTTCGTGTTACTGGAAAATTTAACGTTGTGTACGAGGCGAGTAAAGGTTTTCGCTCTCCGTAGTAGCGCATATTCCCTTGTCTGTCTGACCTTGAGACGTCAGAGCTAGCCTCGGCAACCGCATTCCTTCCAGGGATCTTCCCATCAGACATGGATAGTACATGTATAGAAAACTACTATGGCGCGATCACATAGACGCGAAAAGGAAGGCAGCTTTCACTAGGCTCATGACACCGTCATGAGTAGACGATAAGGTAGCTCTGTGAAAAACGGTATAGTAATTTATAACGCGCTAATAAAACAAATAATAACGTACACGTTGAATGTGTGGAAAACAGCAGACGAAACGCATTAATAAAGTTGCAGAGAATACAGATCAAGCATTCGTATCGCGGCAGATGCGCCTGTGTATTGCCCCGTCAAGGCCATGCACAGAGAGTTTAAACTCGAACTTCGGAATTGCTCAGAAAGTTTATGATAAACGCGCAGTAAGAAGAAATCCTTCTGTTTCTTCTTTTGGGGAACATGATCCAGATTTGCACCGTAAATATAAAATGCCGAATACGATTCTTCAACAGAGACCTCCGTAGACGCGATGTGGTTGGCCGGCTTGCCTGACCACTCAAGAGCGCGGCGTCAAATCCGAGAGCAGACCTCAATATCGGCCGTAGTTGCCTGGTTAGATAACTTGGCGATGACACGTACACTGCGTAATGCGGCAAGCACTTTTAACTTATCAGTAGAGTCCCGGAAATTTCGCGGATTCCTCTGGCCTCAGGATAGAATTCAAAGTTATAGGTGTGCTAGACCCATGTTTACTTTCCCATTGGTTGATTTCTAAGCGAGAACATTTTTATCCTTGTTATTTTGCACTACCTGATTCGCTTACTTCTCTCCTAGCTGGACATCGTTGGCTCACGGTCGTAGAGGGGCGTGCCCAGATAACTGCGGTCCAATCATGAACACAGTGCGACAGTGTGGAGGTTTGCATTCTAGCTTGCGGCTAAATGAATCCGCGAAAATTCCGTGGCTCTAAATCAGTTTGCTAATTCAAAATGGTCCGAAGCACGCAGGTGTATGGTCGGCCTCCCTAGGGCTCTCTGCCAGTCGTGTTAGGGCTGACTCCTTATGTCCGCCTGGCAGTTCCTCTATAACTGTTGTTACATGCCTGCTCGTGGTGGGAGGTGAATCCGTCCGGCCTGAGAAACTCGTACCCTACTGCGCAGCTGCCTCTGACGTCATGCGAGTGGCGGTCCCACGCGGACGTAAAAACTCTTCAACTAAACTCATCGTCAATCGAAAATCATTGAGTCAAATGACTTAAACTTTTTTCCAATTTATTTACGAACTGTTCTGCCTGTGATGCTGTTAAGCTTTTTCCTTAAATTTAAATTATTTTACTGTAAACATATATATAACTTTATGCTCTTGACTATGGATATAAAAGTGCAGAGCGAAGACCAGCATGCGATCTTTTTTCCTTAATAGTAGGTGGGTATCAGCGAATAAAGGAAAATGAAATATTAGAAACAACATTTATGTTCCTTTATAATAATTCTGACAATGGCTGTTCTTTTGGTAGTAAATATAATACCTTGAATATTGTTGCAGCCTAGATCAGCGATCAGTACAAAACTTCTACCTAGATTTAGTAGTTACAGATTTGTTGTTCTTTAGCTTCAGTTCGCCAAATAGTTATATATATAACTATTTATATATATATATACATTATTTATATATACATACATACATATATATACATACATTCACTACAAGAATGTGAAATGAAAGCTTCAGAAGTAACATACGCAAAATAATGAAAGAAGAAAGAAGCATGTAAGACTGGTATCTACCCATCACTTACGAGGCGTATGACATTTTCTTAATAATTTCTAACGTTAAGTTAATAACAAAACTCTGGTAGTCGTATTTCTACATGCCGTGACTAAATGCTAGGAATTAGAATTAAAAAAGAAACTTGCTGTTATCTGTAACCATATGTATTATACATGTATCCATATGGTACCACAAACATTTGATTTACGTGTAGGTACTGTTTTTAGTCCATTATTTATAGTTAGAGTTCAAAGATAGGAAAAATGACTGTTTTCGTCATGTGGCTAAGGGTAGAGTGCAGGCTTAAAGTGCCTACTATGGTTTAATGTATTTTAAGTTTCGCTCGCGTTTTACTGTCATACTGTTCGTATTAAATATATAAGAAAGACGCTGCGATGTTGTGAAATCCCTACCAAGTAAACATTTTGAGCCTATTTTGTACGATAAAACATTTTATGAATAATAAAACAAATAATTTAATTCAATTCTTAACTGCGTAATAGTTCGTACTCGAACATTATGCTGCAAGTAGTTATCTGAATGATGATAATGAACTGCAGGTAACTATGAAATTGTAAATAAAATATTGAATAATGTAAATACTTAGTAAATATACTTATTATTAAAAAAAATTGAAACTGAAACAGTTAATGCAGTACTCAACAGTTTAAAAACATATCACACGAGAAGATTTTTTTTAAAGTTTGATATACATAACTGGGGCACAATTTCTGCATTACATAAAAACAGTTGAATCAGTGTTAAGGATTAACATAAGAATATAAATAAATAGAAGCAAATTCATTGCGAGATTATTTTTGCACTACCATAAAAATATATGACCATAAATATTACATATACTTGTTACTGAAAAAATTAATTTGAAATTAAAAGTGTATAATGCAACACATAACCATGAAAAAATATCGCACAACAAGCTTTTCTCAATTTAATATACACAAATGTATCAAACTTTATTAATTGTATTAAAACAGTTCAATAAGTAAGGTTTTGTAGATCAAAAATATATTTATAAGGAAGTAAATCATATATTGAGAGATTATGCCGTCAAATTAATCATTACACCACATTGAACTGCGACTAAACATTTTCAATGGTACTTTGATATTTATATATTTTTTAAAAACATTAAATTTACTCTACGTAGCATATAAACGTTTCCTTAGTGACAGCTCTCACAGGTCTTGACTATCTCTAAGCTCTAACTGACTTAGGAAGACAGCAGGAAGAACATGGGGTGCTATCACAACTTAGAAACACATAACTTAGAAACATACAAGATATAATCTTCTAAGTTATGCCTGTTCTAAGTTGTGTGTTTCTAAGTTATGACGTTTCTAAGTAGTGTGGTTCTGCGTTGCGTGTTTCTAAGTTACGTGTTTCTAAGTTATGACAGTTCTAATTTGTGTGTTTCTAAGTTGTGATAGTTCTAAGTAATGACTTTCTACGTTACGTTTCTAAGTTGTGTGGTCCACCGTTACATGTTTCTAAGTTACGTGTTTCTAAGTTATGACGTTTCTAAGTTATGTGGTTCTGCATTGTGTGTTTCTAAGTTATGACAGTACTAAGTTCTGTGTTTCTAAGTTGTGATGGTTCTAAGTTATGGCTTTCTAAGTTAAGACGTTTCTAAGTTGTGTGGTTCTACATTGTGTGTTTCTAAGTAATGTACGTTTTAACTTATGACAGTTCTAAGTTACGAGGATTTTTCGGTGTTTCTAAGTTATGACTGTTCTAAGTTGTGTGTTTCTAAGTTATGTGTGGTTCCCAAAGAGCATCACCACATTGGTGCGGACCGAATACTCCGACCACGGTCCACGGCGCGGACAAAGGAGCTGCCACTCAAACTACGTCACAAAGTAAGGGAGGTAACGGAGAAGAAGTGGGGGCGCATGCGCACGGTTTCACCTCTTTAATTACTCCCACCACGGTCATGACGCATGTCAGGTACCTGAGCGAGTCTGGCCAGCGGCCCCGCACGGGCGCTTACGTCACGCATGCCACGCGTGCCAGGGTCTGGCTACACCCCCCTCCTCCGTCCCCCATTCATCGTCCCACCACGGACTACATTCTCCGACACTTCAAGCGGCCTGGGTTTCTGCGGGTTTTCCGAGGCCACCGTGCGGAGTGGCGCGACAGAAAACGCCGGCTTTGAGAGCGCCCTTAGTTTTACCTTTGAATATATATACTGTATAGAAGTCGCCAGCCCAGGTTAAAATTTCTAACACGGTTTTGAGGTAGTTGGTTAATTCACCGCCGCAATCGCCACCATCTCTAGGGCATCGACTTGTGGTGGTCCCTAGCGGACAAGTGTCGAACTCTTCAAATACCCCTTCCCCCTCCCGTTGAACGACCTTGAGCTGCAGTGAATGATAGATTGGGGGGGGGGGGGGGGTTGCGGGGAATGACATCGGGCGACAGTGCTGCGCTCTAACGTGTAAATAACAACTAAGACGATACAGGGCGTTACGGCAGCGCACTGCAGCGGTGAAGTTCCCAAGCTGCTCATCACACGCTTCTGAAAAACGTAGAGTAAATCCTATCCACTCGCGACTTCTATACAGTATATATATATATATATTCAAAGGTTTTACAAACATGAAAGCGAACCACGCGTCCAAGTTCCCAACCCCCCCACATGGTTCTTACTCTTCCTCCAGACCATCCCATGTATCCAATTAACGCATGCCCTTGCACCCCGCACGACTTAGCATAGTTCTTAAGTTAGTTTTAAGAAAGGGCGCCAATCGCTGCCAAGGCTGGCCAATCCCCGCACAATCCACAAAGCACTCGATGCGTTCGACTATCTTCCTGCATGACTAGGCGTATAGGCTTCGGCCTGAGACACACTTAGGTACCGACCTCCCTACCCCGGACCCCTCCTACAAATACACTTAGTTTGAGTTAGTTGGAATAAAAATCATAAGTTCTGCGGAAATTAATAAATAGGCCCTACGTACGACTTCTTTTAGGGTGTTTTAAATGTTCCTCACTTATACAACAAATATTTTTATATTTAGTCACGATCACCTAGACCTCCATTAAAAAAAAAACGTTAAAGAACAAATTTCTCGCGAGGAATTTTATTTTTTAACAAATAATTTTACGTATTCTGTATGCAACTTACATAACCTAAGCAACACTTCATTTAGACTTGCGAAAACCTACCTTCCCGGAGAAAATTTTATTTTATTTTTTTAATTATTATTTTTTTTCCTCCGAGAATGTTAGTCACGTAACGCAACTAACCTAACCGGCCTCTTACTTCTGCAATAGAAAACAAAACGAGCGGAGATTTACGACCGCACGCGTCTGCCTCGCGCTCAGTGAATCTGAGGTTCCACGTGGCCGACCGTTCCTGGCCGGAGGGATCCTAGTCGATGATGCGTGGGAGGGGGGAGAGGGAGGGGGGGAGCGCGGTAGGAGTTACGTGACGAGGCTGTTCTGGGACAGTCTGCGGCGAACCGCAGAGCGCTGAGCGTCTCGTGCCGTGAGCGACCGGACGTCAGTGGACGAGCGCCCATTTGGCCCGACAGGGGTGAGTGATGCACCGTCCTGTCACGCGGGCAGTGGCGGATACAGAAAAATCTCAAGGGGGAGGGGGAGGGGCGCAGGTCTACCTCTTCCACACACTCCCTACGTCACCTTGGTTGCTTGGATGCAGCCAGAGATCTTTTTCCAAGCTCTATCCGTTTCATTTACGTCTCGCCCGAATATTTGCTGTTGTTGGTGCATAATTGTGTGCTATTTGTAGTTTAAAATGGCCAATTGTGCAGTATACAAATGTCAAAATCACTACAGAAAAACTAAAGATTCTAGACACATGCAAAGCTTAATAAAACTTTATTCAAACTGTTTCCAAGACATGAAGTCGTTAAAGGTAAGTGTATGAATGTGTATTGTATAACATCGGCGGCCGGGTGCGCGCCCTCCCCTTGCCAAGAACCATGCTTGGTGCTGGGCTGCCCTGGGCAAAGGGGGGGGGGGGGGGCACGCCCCCTGCCCCCCCCCCAATGAATCCGCCACTGCACGCGGGAAGCCTAAGATGCACATCAAGTTCTGCCATTTCCGATTACACCCGAACAATTCACCTTCGGCAAACCTTGTGTTTATTTATGTATATTTATATGTCTCTGTTTATTTTAATGTAGCTATACTAACCTAACTAACCGTCCATAGTGTTTTAAAGTGTTTTAATGTAGCTAACCTAACCGACCACTTTCTAATATTTGAATTCATTTTTCCTGCGTAAAAATAAAACAAATCCCGAAGTTGGCCGAAGGTGAATTGTTCGGGTGTAATCGGGAACGGCAGAACTTTATGTGCATCTTAGGTCTCCCCTGTCACGCTGACGAATATTTCTCTCGACATCCTACCTACACTGTACAATATAGTTGGAGGGGAAGTAGTGGACGGAAAATGGCTTCCAATTTTCTCCATCAAATATATTTGGAGTGATAACCTCAAACATGTTTTAAATCATGTCACACTATCAAAGTTTACATTTGGTCTGAGCTATCTCAATACTTCTCTTCTTTTTTTTTTTTTTATCTCAATTTGGAAATTAAATCCTATATCACAGTGATGGATGGAATTTTTTAACATGTTATTATGTTTGAGCATTTAAATTGTTTTTAAACATGAATACATCAAAATAAGAATAATATTCGTTACATAATGAAATAAAATTTCAGAGATTTTTTAAAGTTATAGAAACATAATTTAATTTTTTTTCGCATACGACATTCATATTGACACTATTTTAGTTATTTAACCCCTTTAATCAGCCATGTGCTCTCAGCCATTTTAAAGAATTGTTGAGACTGAAACGGATGTCATTTACTTTTCGATAAGGCACGATTTTGATTGGCGGATCGCATCCAACATCCTAACTTATTTTATAACCCGTCCTCTATGCAAAATATTTGATGGAAACTCAAGTCATCCGATTAGTGAAACAAACATGGCTGCGTTAATGACGTTTGCGGTGAAGTCATAACCCTCAAACATTATTTAACACAACGTATTGGAAGCGAAGTTTTGACAGCGTGAAAGGGCCTTCCTTAACCACGTACACCTGGCCTACCCTTCGCGCACACGCAACGGAAATGTGAACCACGGTGCTGCCATCTGTGGCAGATTGCAAACCAAAGTTCACAATACAAAGGGAAACTTTATAGCATTAACAGTTCAGTGAATTTTAACAAGATGGGCAGGAATTTTAATAAAATTCCTTGTCGAAAATCCAGTCAATAGCAGGGGTTTATTATTGTTTAAGTATTTTTCGCTTTTATCGTTTCATTATATACCTAGTTTAAAATTTCGCTCAGCAAAAGGAATGATTCGACAGTCAACGTATCTGCTCCGGCAGCTAATTGTAGCGGCGGGTGTGGAAACTACGTGTGATTCGCGCCCAGAAATGTAGTTGTAAACACAATTTTGTATATTTATCACGCTCAGCATTATTTTAAAGAATTCTACGTCAAATTTCGTGTCAGAGTTTCGTATTACAGTGTATTTGCCACATGATGACACATGCGTTTGCTCGTTACCGAGGTTAGATGTTAAACATCTCTGGCGAGTAAGACACGCTCACATTTATTTATTTTTTGTTGTATTTGGAATGAAATCTGTTCTCGTTAACTAGCTCAATATTCAAATCGAATTTCATTAATACTTATATTTATTTTGTTATATATACGTACATATGTTTGTTTTCTCCCTTGTGCGTTCCTATACCAATCATCCGATTACGATGCAACTTTGAGCTAGCTATGTGAGTGCCCGCGAAGGTGTCTGAATTAGTAGAACCATTTTACAGTACATAGCGCGCGAATCGACTCAACAAATGTGTGTATTTCATATAGTCTAGCGGCGTTTCGTGTGTTTCGGTGTATGATGAGTGCGCACGCATGACAGAATTGAAATAAATAGAAATAGAGAGATATAGTGATAGAGATGGAGAGATTTAGCGATAGATACAGATATAGAGAGATAGAAAAATGGACCCAGATAGAGAGATAAATGGATTACGATAGATACATAAGGAGATAAATAGATATTTAAAGATAAATTGATGTGTATAGCCTATATAGATATAAAGATAGAATAGAGATATTGGTATAAAGAGATTAGATAGATATACTGGAAAATATAGAGACATAGAAGGATAGAGAAAGATAAAGAGAGATAGAGATATAGAGATAGGGATATAGATAGTGATATAGAGATAGTGAGATAGAGCTAGATGGAGGCAGAGAAATATATAGATGTTGTCAGATATAGAGACGTATATATATAAATAGAGATAATGAGATACATAGAGAAATAGACAGAGGGTTATAGACAGAGAATTAGAGAAGGACAGATTGATGCTTTGCATATATGTACCTACTTCAAACAATATAAAAAAACTTTGAGTGAGACATTGCAACGCATACCAGACATTTGCTAGTGACAGATGAAGTCTGCTGCTGGTTTTTAAATTGAATGTCTATTTATAAAAGTGGTTTATTTTAAAAGCTTTTTCCATACACACAGCGTTGACAATTTTAGTACTTGGTTTGGAGGTCCCATCCATAATTTCAAATCAATTAAATATCTAAAGCCAATTTCAAAGTTTCAGGCAGGTTTATAAATATTTTTTTTAATGATTTATCTGAACAAAATAAATAAATTCGGGAATATTTAAGACGGTTCGTGTCCTGTTCTAGGATTAGTAACTTTTTTTTTTTTACTGTCGTGAACCCAGAATACATCGCGAAGAAAGTTGTAGCACCCATTGTCGAAGCACTGGAGTCCGATTCCGAAACGAAACGTTGTGTAGCCCTTTTTAATACGGTATCTGTATCGCTGCCCAGCCTTACAACGAGGTCATTAGGGACAGGTGAAGGAATAAGTTGTTTGAATGGGGCAGTGACAGACTGAATTAGTTGGGTCATAGCAACGTCCGCTACGCTTGAAATCCGCGCAGACTCAAACCCGGACTACCTTAGCGAGAAGAATGTGATCTGATCATTCTACCAACTCCCCTTTAGCTGAAATAAACTTAAAAAAATCTTAAATATATTTCGTGAAATATAACAGTAAAAAGTTGTTCGCAACTAACTGTTGAAAAAATTTCAAAGTAAAAAAAAATAAAGATATTTTTAATTAATTACACTGAGAATTAACTGGCTTGGAAGATTTTTTATGCATTACAAATTTGTTCTTTAAACGAAGACGTTACTTTACGCGCGTAACATTTAAATTTCGCGTTTGTTCGTTTGTAAATTTGTGCAATTCTTTCCATTTTAAAAATACAATTATGTTGTATGTCTTTTTTAATAGGGCCAGCCAGTTAAACTTGTATAGGAAAAAGCAAATTAAATTTTAACAACTGTTTAGGTTTTAGTAGAAAATAGTCAATGCGTAACAATATGCTTTCCGCAAGACACACATATATGTATTTCCTCAACTAAAGCACTATCGTTCGATTATGAATATCATACTAAAAAATTAAAGTAAGCCGCGCTATCTCTCAATGTTGTAAGGTGGTTGTGTTTAAACTTTCTTTGGGGTGACTATACCTTGGAGGGAGATCGAACTACTTCATTAGAATACTAAACTCCATCCAATATGCATTTGCGTCACTCGGCAGACTGAAGGTGAGAACTCACCTTGGAACAGGTCTTGGCTGGAAGTTTATTATACTGTAATTACCACAAGACTTTTTTTTAACGACCTTCGATAGGAATATGACGAGAATTTTCTTCGACCAATGAAAAACGACTGTCCTCAATTTGGTTTTGTAGTACATGTTCGAAACTCGGACATGAAATTTAACGTAGAATTCATAAATACAACGCCAAGTGTGAAAAATATGGAAAAAT
Organism: Bacillus rossius redtenbacheri; assembly: GCF_032445375.1. Classification (NCBI taxonomy): domain Eukaryota; kingdom Metazoa; phylum Arthropoda; class Insecta; order Phasmatodea; family Bacillidae; genus Bacillus; species Bacillus rossius. Next base: position 341,590,822 of record NC_086330.1, on the reverse strand, counting down.
TAAGTTCGAAACTAAATTTCTTGATGAAAATCACGCGGAGTTTCTGCACTCATCGTTAGAATTCGCTGCTGGAGCAGTTACGTTGAATATCGAATCATTCGGTTTGTAGAGTGAACGTTTAAACTAGAAAATGAAATGGCTCCAATAAAAGAAAAAAAAGACTTGAAAATATACTAAACCCCGGCTATTGACCGGATTTTAGACAAGAAATTTCATTAAAATACTGCCCATCTTGTTAAAATTCACTAAACATTTAATACTATAAAGTTTCGTTTTGTCTTTGTGAACTTTGGTTTGCGCCATCCGCCACAGTTGGCAGCACCGTGGTTGTTACACATTCCCGTGACTTGACTTCCGTCGAATTCACGAAATTATTCCTACCAATTGCCGTATACCGAGAGCTAAGTTGTTTACACATTAAAAAACATCTTTAAATTAAAATAAATATTGAAAAAAATCTGATTTATTTTCGAATAGCTTCGAATACGAAGTAAAAAAAAAAATATACAAAGTTGTATTTTTAAAGCAAATAAAAAAAGGGGACTATTTTGTGACCGAGAAGGAAACCGTAGGAATATAGTTCATAGATAAATAACAAGTGGGATCTGGCGAAAAATTGATCTTTAAAACAAGCTGTTTTCGACGTCGTTGTAGTAAGAAGTAAGGCATGATTCAAGAGTAATTTTCCATGGGAAGAAACGCAAAAGTATACTGCGTCTATCTGCGTCAGACGTATAGCAGAATACCGAAATATTTGCTGCTTGACAACACTCCGTCGTGTTGTTTCGCATGGGCGAACCTAATTTACACCCCGCTTACGTCGACCACGTTACACCTAAATGACGTTATAGGAATTTAAAGACATACGTTACTAATGTTGGAACACAAGTTAATTCGTATTTATACAGCAAAAAAAAAAAAAAAAAAAAAAACTCTTTCTTCAGAAAGCGCAAGACATACATTTGGCGTTCGGGAAACATTCATTCAAAGAGCTAAAACAAGGGGAAAAAAATTTGCATTTTCGCACATTTATATTGAGCTGTATCTTTTAACTTTCCAAATGGATAAAAAACGAAACCTCCCAAGATACCGGTTACAAGGCAGAGTTAAACTGGTTTAACTTAACACGTTCAGGTAGCCATATTTAAAAAAAAAACATTCACTTGCTCGATAAGGATATGCATGGCAGGTTACACGGTAATCGATTGTTCGCAGCTCGAATCGATCAAGTGTTTGTATTCATGTTTCGTTGTTTATTAGGATTGCATGATAAAACGCTGTCATACAATCCAATTATCCTGAGATGTCACTCGCTTACATAAAACTAATCGGTTACGTTTTTCGAATGTTTCTTGCATGCGGAAGATTGAGTCAAGGTGTATTTTTGTACATAAGACATTGCTGATTGTACTGTGTGTCATAAGAAAACTCAATATGAGACATGAAAGATAAATATGCAAACACACCGAAAACAACCTATAATCATTTGATGTCAAAAAATTAAAAACATAGCACAGAAAATTCCGTAGAAGCTATTTGTCAAAAAAAGTATACAGCACAGACGGACACAGTGGGCTAGCAACGACCAAACAGTAGCAACAAAAACAGAAAATAAAAACAACTGACCTTAGTCAATACAATAACAATAGAATAATACAACAATGATAATAAATAAAACAAAATGGATAACACACAGACGCAAAGGCGAACCCACAAATATGACAAAACACTATTTTGGAGACCACGATGACAACTCAGACGATCACCGCAGGGAACAATTGCCCGACAATACACAATTTTCTGGCAACACAACTACGACAGCACAGACGAACACAACAAGGTTTTCTAAGACAACAGTTGTGAAGTGTTGGGAAGTGATGTAGGAAGCCTACTGTGTTGCCAGAACATAAGTTCTGTCACATTTGGGTTCGGCATTGCGTCTCTGTTTTGTCATTGTGTTGTCCAAGGTCGTTTTTGTCTTTATTTATTGTTCTTGTTGCTACTGTCTGATCGTTGTAAGCCCCCTGTGTCCCTCTGTGCTGCAATAAATTTTTGACTAATTTCTTCCACGGGAATTTTCTGTGCTATGTTTTTAATTTTTTGACATCACCTGATTTTGGCTTGTTTTCTGTGTGTTTGCATATTTATCTTTCTTGTCTATGATTGAGGTTTCGTGTGACTTGCAGTATAATCAGCAATGGCGTATGTTAAAAAAATACGTCTTAAATTAATCCGTTAGTATATTTTATTAACCTGTTGTTTTTTCTATTTCTGCATTATTTGCGTTAGGCCATCTTTTAAGCAATGGTTTGTTGACGTTACAACAGCCACTCACAAGCAAGTATAGAATCTATGGCTTTGTGAAATACTAGGGAAACCTATCTATTTTAAATTAATAATCCCCGATCGAATCATGTGCGGAATACACGTAACCAGATCAAACCTATTCGAAGTTGTTCAAAGTGCCGCGTAACCACGGCTTGAGACCCGTTCTAAATGACGCGTAAACGTTAAAACGGAAGCTGATTACGGATCCGTAAGATATTTAAGTTTCGCCATCCGTTTGCTGTTTCCGCAGTGCACGGAAACTTAACAAATGACTACCTATGAGATGGACTATCACGGTTACAAACGACTAATTTAGATGAAAAAATAAATCAAAAATACAGTAACATAACATTGTTAGGATATATGTATTAAAAATAAATCTCAAAATATTTATGTAACACTAGATAATCTTGTATTTGAAACAATTTTTAACGTACTTAAACGTAAACAAACTGTTCTTCCATCGCGGCCAAATGCTCGGCTTATTTTGGTAGCACGGATTAGCGTAAACCGAAGAGCTGAGCACATTGCCGAGCTAATCCTTATGGATCCGTGAAATTACATTTTATTGTTAATTTTCCCGGCAGATCCTACACAATAGCTTTTTTTTTTTTAATAGATGTCAGGCAAATATTCAACGATATGAATATTTTTGACAAATTCTGACATGATCGCTCACTGTCGAAGGTCTCACTAAACAGAGCAAATTACGCTCACTAATGACAGAATGACTCAGCCTAGTTTAATATTAAAATTCTTATTTTGTGTATCATCAACAATTTTAATTGGTTATAATATATTTTTATTAATTTTTTCTAAATAAATCAAAAAAACTATTATAAATCTAAACCCCAATTATTATTACACAGGAGAAACTATTTGTAGCGGTCGGCCACTACTGATACCAATGCATGCTATTAAATATGTTCTATGTTCGAATAGAGCCCAAATATTTCATTTTGAATTATATAAAAAATTATATCACAAAAACGTTTGGAACCAAGATGGAGTCTGTGTTACGTCTCATTAGAAGTAAAAACTGAATACTACCAGATGTTATTGATGAAATAAAAGAAGAAAATGTAATTTCCGAAATTATCATTCTAAATGTTTCCTTAAAAAATTGACTTTTTACGTACGTTAAATTTTTTTTTCATTACTTATAAAGTAGTGTCTAAAACGTTTGTGTCTTTTAACCGAAGGACAATTGAATGAATGTGTGAGTGAATATTATTTTATTACTTTCATATTTAAAATAGTTTGTATTGTTTATGTGAGTACTAAGCCTAAATGGTATTTGGAAGATGAGCAATCTGTAATTTCTGTAATATGTAATGTGTTTGTATGCAGTTTGAAATTATTACACGTTGTTTGTATCATATGGTTAGTGTAAGATAAGACGTGCACGTAAAAACTGCTGCACAAGATTCAAAAATTAAATACCATATAAAAAAGATCACACCGGAACAAGGACAGCTCTAACAGCAGATAGAGTGCAGGACGAGGCACATGCTATATAAGTTAATTTTCTTGTGTTTCCAGAGCTGAGCTATGTAAATATTTGTTGAGGAAGACCTGTGATCGCGCAGGGCGCAGCTGGGCAGATGAAGCATGGCCGGAGAAGAGGAGCCCTTGTTGGCCGGCCACACGGGCGGTGGGACGCCCAAGCTGTCGCTGCTGTTCTCAGTCATCTGCCTCGTCGACCTGCTGGGGGTGTTCCCCGTGGTGGTGCTGCCCCGCGCCCTCATCGACTGCGGTGAGCTCTACAGACCACATGACTGAGACTACATATGGGCTTTGAATATACCTATATACTGTATAGAAGTCGCCAGCCTAGGTTAAAATTTCTAATACGGTTTTGAGGTAGTTGGTTAATTCACCGCCGCAATCGCCACTAACTCTAGGGCATCGACTTGTGGTGGTCCCTAGCGGACGAGTGTCGAACTCTTCAAACACCCCTTCCCCACCCTCCCTCAAACACGCGTTGTTCTCCACCCACCCTCTACTCCACCTCTCATCCCTACAGTTTTGTGACGCACAAACTCCCGTTGAAGGACTTTGAGCTGCAGTGAATGTTGGGTGGGGGATGTGGGGGAATGACAGCGGGCGACAGTGCTGCGCTCTAACGTGTAAATAACAACCAAAGACGATACAATGCGTTACGGCAGCACACTGAAGTGGTGAAGTTCCCAAGCTGCTCATCATACGCTCCTGAAAAACGTAGAGTAAATCCTATTTACTCGCGACTTCTATACAGTATATATATTCAAAGATATGTGGGTACATGCTGCGGTGAGCTGTACATACCTCATGGCTGAGACTACATATGGATGCGTTGAGATGTACAGACCACATGAATGAGACTACGTATGGATGTGTTGAGATGTACAGACCACATGAACGAGACTACGTATGGATGCGTTGAGATTTACAGACCTCATGGCTGAGACTACATATGGATGCGTTGAAATGTACAAACTACATGACTGAGACTACATATGGATGCGTTGAGATGTACAGACCACATGAATGAGACTACATATATATGCGTTGAGATGTACAACCTACATGACTGAGACTACATATGGATATAGACTGCGATGAGCTTTACAGACCACATTACATGGACTACATATAGGCTGCAGTTAGTTAGAGAGACCATAACATATATGGATAGAGACAGAGATGAGCTATTGAGATAACATAACTTAGACATCATGTGGATATAGACTGTGGTGAGCTATAGAAACCCAGATTATAGACTTCATAAACATATAGACTGTGATGAGCTAAACAGAACAAAGACAATAGACTTCATTTGAATATAGACTGCGGTGAGTTATAAGAGACCACAGATCATAGACTAAATAAAGATATAAACTGAGTTGAGCAGTAGATACTACGGATCATAGACTACATAGGAATATAGATTGAAGTGTGCTATGGGGACCGCGTTCATAATCTTTATATGGATATAGATTGCGGTGCCTATAAGAACCACACAGACCATAGACTAAATATAGATATAGACTGCTGTGTGAGGGACTTTGAGAAACTCCTCAAACAAGCCTTCAGTCTAGAAGATCCTTGAAGACCATCTTAAAACAATTCAGCAATTTTTGCTGACCTTCGAACAGTTGCAAGGCTCTGACAGCATTTCGTGTAAGAACAAGTCACTCGCACCCTGTCGTGCATCTTTATCATCTTTGAGGGGTTCGTGGCGTTAATTTTTAGTAAAAATGTACCAACAATCTTTTTCTTAACCACCCAACTGCTGTCTACGTCCTGTTATGTTTATCTTTTACAGTCAAATGATTAACTCAATGTGTAAAAGTTAAAAATTTCCTGAAAACAGATTGTGAAATTTAGTAACCGCGAACTAATGACTACAGAAAATGGTTATTTATTGATATACCAGGTTGTATTAGCACCAAAAACAGCAGGAATATACGTTTGTCATCGATATTTTAATTTTTTTTTCCATTTAGTTTGGGATCAGGTTTTGTTACTCAAGAAAGAAAAATGGTTTTCGGAAATATTGCATCTAGTTTAAGAAAGATTGTATTTTAAACGAAACGAATAACGCTCAGAAATAAATGTGTGTATGTTTATATGTAAAAATATACATTCATACGTACGGTATTTAGCCCATATTCTGTTTTTTTTGAATCAGTAGGAAAATGGTGCGAGGAGAAAGGAACGGGTTTTCACAAACCAAAGTATGCCTATTCGTATGTCTTTGACAAAAAATGGATCAAAATGTTACTTTGATCATGAAGAACGAATGCACTCTGTGTGTGTATGTGTATATATATACCTATATATATACATATATATACCTATATATACATATATATATACCTATATATATACATTTTGAGTGACAACTTTCACCAAATTAAAAATTATATATATATATATGTATAATTTTTAACTTGGTGAAAGTTAAGTCACTCAAAATGTCTTCAAGTTTACCAGATTTAGAAGAGATAGTGGTACTGTTTTGTAAAATGAAACTGCTACTTTTAGTTTTTATTTGTTTATAGGCTGGTTTGGCATCCCTGTCTGCTTGGGTGTGTTTGTATTGGAGATCTACACAGCAGTGCTTCTCGGGAGATCTTGGACGATCGCATGCGAAATACGTCCTGATATTGTCTCCAAAAGCAGGTTGTTTATTGTTGACATTTTACAGTAATATAAGTAATTGTGTTTAAATTCTATGTGATTATTGCTATGCAGTTAGATTATTTTTAATAAATTATTTATTTTAAAAGCTGTTGCATCCCCAGTTTTAGAAATATAGCTGATTCTAACGCAGGATTCAGGATGAGAATTGTGAAGATTAGCTTTTGTATTGAATCCTGTGAACTTGATGGGCATATTGGATGACCTTTGTCTTTTTCAATTCTGTCTCTAGCTACATAACTGTCGGAGTGATTTGTGTGTTGAACAAGCTGTTTGAGTGCGCACTTAAAACTTTCGTAATGAAACTGCCCATGTCTTCTGTATTGAGGGGTTTCTCTACCTTTGTAGCTATTTACTTAATATCAACGTGAGGGACTGTTTAACTTGCTAATTATGATTTTATTTTTGTAAAATAAGCTGTCAAAGGAGTCTAAACTCCATGAAAAAAATTATCAGTGCCAATTTAATTAAGCATTAAAGTTGATTTTTCTTGCCTCATAGACATAATTCGCACCACTTTGACAGCTAATATAGCAAGCAATATGACGACAGGTCAATTAAGAAAATATTTAATTTTTAATTTTAAAATATTTATTAGTCAATGGGAACATTGATCACACTTTTGAGGAGCTTTACCGTTAAGGAAACAATTTTATAAATAATTAATTGAATCTTAATTGCTGTTATTTCATAACGTCATGTTCAGAATTATATTTTATTCGAGCGGACAAATTACTTTAACCTGACATAAAAGTTTAGTTCTTGAAGGTTATAAGCTGAAACGTTGAGTGTTTCGGTCGTTTTCAATTGTATTACTGTCTCGGAGATAGATAAGATTTCACGCTGAAGATAATGATGTCCCTGTGTCTTCTTACAGGTACCCGTATGCAGCTCTGGGCGAACTTGCGTATGGGCCTACCATGAGGAAATGCGCAACAATTTTGCTGAATATTTGCATGTTCAGTGCATCAGTACCCAATTTGTTGTTCGGTAAGTAAATATTTTGCCAAGCATATCGATTTGCAGCCATAGTTTTGAAAGCGCATTTCGGAGATAACGGAGATTATATAGGGAGTGAACCTAAATATGAAGCATCATCCAGCGCGTGCCTTATACTGGGGTCCTTAATTGCCATTATAGTTTTCTACAGATAAATTTTTTTTATTCCTAACAATTTTGTCGTAAACTATTTGACTTAACGAATACATATCACGTAACTGTACGGGGTGTGGATAAATGGTAGTGAATGGGCCCAGAAAGTATATCCTTTTTAAAAATATCTTGGAATTCAGTAATGTCTTTGTCTTTAAGAATGATTACAATTGTATTTATATTCTCTGTAGTCACATTTCCAAGGCCTTTGAAAATCTTTAAATGAATACCGCGTGCTTTTAAAAAAATAGATCTACCTTACTCATACAAAAAGGAAACATAATTTTTTGTCCATTTTTTTTCATTCCACAATTACCAAGAAATGAAGTTTTTGGGGTAAGTCTCTAACGTCAAACATTCTGTATCGTTCCTCAATCACAAGTTATTAAAAGAGTGAATTTTTTACAGTTAGGAAACAGTAGAATGGACAACAGTTAGCTACTTAGAAATCACAGTTTCACCCATCTCTTAGTTATCACCTTCCGGCCAGAAGATTCGGATTATCTTTCGGCGCCTTGATGACTCGGTCATATCTTTGACCTTTAATATCTATGTGACCCCGTGAGGTCAGCGAACCCTCCTCCCCCTCCCCCCAAACAACCCCAAGCTCGGGATAGTAATCATTTTTCACAAGCTCCGCCTTCACCAAAAACGTGTAGGTATGTCTTTCCCCGCTGTTTCATGACCAACTGGCGTACAAATAACGTGTTATCTGACGCGTTAACTTCGCCTTCGTACTTTTTTTTTTTTGCAATGGAAAAGTAAGCAACTTAGCAAGTCAATGCCTCAAATCAAATCTTTTCTTTCTGTAGAGAAACCATTTACAAAGGAATTCTCGTATCTCTCTCTAGAGGAATAAAGTCTGTACTTGTAATTTGGTATTTTTTAAAACAAAACAAAAAATTAATGAAATTGCATACATAGTTCAAAATCGTTTTCCTTTATTTTAGATGATAAATGGCTCAGAAATATAGTATCTGACCTGGAAATATTTTATAAATTGCATAGTTTTTAAATCGCTTAATATAACTGCGCGCCAGATATCCATTATCGAAGGATATTCGTTAATGTACTGATAAAATTCATGAATTTACGTGCTGGTGATTTATTAATTCATGATAAGTAGTATATAATAGCAGGTACCAGGCTTGGGTTTAACTATTTTGCATGTGAACTCACTTGAATTATCTTTGAGTATTTACAACACTTTCGGAAACTGGACCCCACAGAAAAATCACTCTTCTACCTTCCAAGTGCCCTGCCGACAACGGAACACACAACTCGGAAGACTGAAGCCTGCGTGGTTTCTACGAAGTTAACTTATCTGAAACTACAAAGAAACTTTGTTTATTGGAGGCGAATTATTTTTTTAATGGCCAAAAATTGACTACGTAATTTCAAACAGTGTTAGCCACAAAATAAGGCCTTGCAACTAACTATTTTAAGGCTGTAGGACCCGAAATCATTTTATTTCTATTATTACGTGTTTTCGAACATCTACTTAATTACACCTGCCCGGCAGCAAAGAGACGCGATCCCAAATAAACAACTGCATAATCTACAATGCAGCCTTGCATTTTATGCACTGTAGAGGCTCATCTCAGTATTAATGGCAACATTCGCCTTTCAGCAGTACCATAGCTGTAAACTGAATGGTTATTGGTTTAATTATATGTACAACATCTGTGCCGAAATCAACACGGACGGATGGAATGTCCGTATCATTGTCACGCCGGAAGAGTGGCAAGAACATTTCAGATATAGTACCCATATTGCCATTAACGAACCCGGGGCAAATTTTTTACCATAAACCAACTTTGGAAACACTCTAAATCGAAAACACTAGTAGTATATGATAGCCGGTCCGGAAACAGGCTTTAAGGCTGTGGAGCGTGTGGGCACGTCCGCCATCTTGGATTGTGACGTCACGGCGGCCATCTTGGATGACCTTGACCTTGACCTTTGACCTTGACCTTGAATTTGATCCTCAAAAATCGCCAAAATTTGACAAAATTGGACAAAAATTGTCCAAAATTCCTCAAAATTCGCCAAAATTTCCATTTCTGTGGAAAAAAATTCCGCCAAAAAATCTCAAAAAATTCCACAATTCAAAAATCAGGATTTCGAAAATCCTCAAAAGTCGTTTTACCCTAGAAAGAACCCAAATTCCTAAAAGCGGCTTAAAACTCCTAAGAGCTAGCCGCTCTAAGCCGTCGAGGTCATGACCTTGAAAATTAGGATGCCATGGCAGCCATATTGGATGATGACGTCACCGTTGCAATTTTCGTTACGGCCGCCATCTTTAACTTTTTTATTTATTATCCGATTTTAATGAAAAAAATTTAAAAAATTATAAAAAAAAATTAAATAATAAAACTTTAATAAAATATTAAAAAAAAACATACATTTACGACACGGAGTTCGGAGTCCTCGGTTCGAACCCGACGAGCGCAAAAAAAAAATAAAAATGGTGTCCGATCCTTCCCCCCGTGGTGACTTTTGGCAGACTGACTCCCACCACTTTTCTTAAAGCATATATATCGTCACCCAGTATGACGTCATGTCCGACATCTTGTCTTCGTTGCTGGAGACCACCATCTTGTATTCGTCGGCGAGAGTGCGCTGATAACATGTTAGTTTAGTTCTTATCCGCTAGAGTGCAGTAATCATTTATTACTGTGACACCTGCCATCTTGAAATTCGGCCGCCATCTTGGAAATCCGTAATTATTTAGCTAGGAATTCGGGAAAAGTTCCAAAACTCATTAAATAAATAGCTCATTAATTTACATATTGATTCGATCCGCTCCTGTCCTTGGTTCGATACCCGATCGATGCAATAATGTTTAATTTTATGTAAAAAATAATAATTGCAATAAACCATGTTCATCATATATATTGAAAGAACCTCTAAATCCTCTACGACCACCATCCTATCAGACATCAAGACCACCATATTGGAAATTCGTAATTTTAATGCTAGAGATTCGGGAAAAAATTCAAAATTCATTTAATAAATTTGTAATCTATATACTGATTGATTAGATCGAATAAGGTCCTTGGTTCGATCCCTGGCCGATACAAAAAAAATTTAATTTTAAAAAATACCACAAAAGCGACAGGTTTGAGAAAATAAAAACACCACAAGTTCTTTTAAAAAAATTTATTACATAAATTCAATACACTACTACAAGTACAAAAAAAAACATTGACAAATTACCAAAGCCTTTTGGATTCCTCGTTTCAAACAGTCTTCTTATTGTACGGACTAAGCCTTTAACATGACTTTAAATGTCTATCCGATCCGTTCATTACCTCAGCCAGAGACGGACTGAAGTCCATATCACCAGGGTCTCACTTATATAGACTCATCAGTCGGTACAACACATGAGTCAAAACAAGAACCATGTTCATTATACTCACACTTAACTTTCTCGGAGCATTTTACATAATGAAGATGTAAGCTATCAAGACGTGAAATTAGTTTTTTGCACTTATTGCACTGAAATTGTATTCTTTTAACATTATTAGAACAACTGCTTCTTTCATGTCTGCGAGCATTTGAGGTGATAGTAAATGATGCGTCACAGTATTTGCACTGACGCAATGTACGCTCTTCATTAGTTGAAGAATCCATTGCTGACGATGAAACTTCGGATGATGGTGGTATCACGTCTGTTGAAATCTCCTCCAATGTTGACATCGTCGGTGCACACGGGATCTGCTCCTTCTCCGTCGTAGCTGTCGTCAAGGTTCCCGTAGTCGATGGTACAACCTCCGAGTTCAACGTTAAAGACGGTAAAGATGCCATCGAGGTCTCAAGAACAGCTAATTGACACGACTTATGCACCAGAAGAAACAAACTAGGTGATCCTTACACCGCCGTCGTCAGAAACAAACTGAGCGTCCTGCTGTCTAGGACTCGCTTATATACATGCACCGTATGGAATAATACGCTAGTCAAATCAAGAACCATGTACAATAATTCTAGAGTCAAATCTACAAATTAAAAAAGAGGATCATTTGATCGAAAAAAAATTCGATCTCTCCAATATACGCCAGGCTCCAAGAGCTACAATTCACGTCATCAGATCCATCTACATTTTGCTCCTATGCTTCAATTGACCATTAGCTGCAAGTGCTCCAACAGCTCCATCAGCTCCAACACGTAATGTACGCAATGTACGCGCAATACATGCAATTTACACGCAATAAATGTAATGATTACACAGTACACACAGGAAATGGAACGTACACACAGTACACACAGGAAACTGAACGTACACACAGTACACACAGGAAACGGAACGTACACACAGTACACACACACAGGAAACGGAACGTACACACAGTACACACAGGAAACAGAACGTACACACAGTACACACAGGAAACTGAACGTACACACAGTACACACAGGAAACGGAACGTACACACAGTACACACAGGAAACTAAACGTACACACACAGTTCACACAGGAAACTAAACGTACACACAGTACACACAGGAAATGGAACGTACACACAGTACACACAGGAAACTGAACGTACACACAGTACACACAGGAAACGGAACGTACACACAATACACACAGGAAACGAAACGTACACACAGTACACACAGGAAACGAAACGTACACACAGTACACACAGGAAGCGGAACGTACACACAGTACACACAGGAAACTGAACGTACACACAGTACACACAGGAAACGGAACGTACACACAGTACACACAGGAATCGGAACGTACACACAGTACACACAGGAAACGGAACGCACACACAGTACACACAGGAAACGGAACGTACACACAGTACACACAGAAAACGGAACGTACACACAGTACACACAGGAAACGGAACGTACACACAGTACACACAGGAAACGGAACGTACACACAGTACACACAGGAAACGGAACGTACACACAGTACACACAGGAAACGGAACGTACACACAGTACACACAGGAAACGTAATGATCACACATACAGTAGCAGAAACACACACAGGCTTAGATGGAAATCAGAATACAAGAAATAAAAACATTAAAATTTTTACTTTCAATATTTTATTACTTCTCAACATTACACAAATACAAGTAAAAGAAGCCATTATTGTATGTAGCCAGCTTTCCTCAGTTCTTTGAGTATGAAGGATATTTCTTTGATGCACGGATAGTTTCCTGCACAAAGCGAGCCATGTAGAAGTCTTAGCCGGTCAACCAATATGTTTGGATCTTTCCATGATGTGTAATCAATCTCTTCTACCACCATCTTACTTGCTTGTTTATTATAAATACTTTTAATATCACAATCGTCCCAGTGATCATAATAAGCATTATCAGATTTATTTATTATAACACGACGTTTCCATCGTTTCGGTCTCAGGACATCGCCACATTCTTCGATCTTGTCAGCTCTAGGTGCTTCATCACAGTCTATGCCTTTGTCAACAGCCTCAGAGTCACTGTAACAATCACTGTAGAAGACATTCTCTTCACCCAGATTACCGTATGAATTCGCTATCGATGATGTCGAAGTGTCTTCATCGTCTTCATGCTTCCTTTTTAGGAGTCCATCATTTTTACAAAGAATGGAGGATCTACTGAATATAGGCTTGAATGTATTCTCACTTTTCACGGTGTTGATAGTTCCATTAGTTTCAGTCTTCCCGAAGCCATTAGCATCCTTCAATTTATGTTCTTCCTCACGATCGGGTGAGCTAATTCCATCACGCTCAGGACAAGGAAAATTATTGTCATAATGCAGATCACTCTTCTTTAGTCTAGTGGATCCATCGGTGTCCTCTATGCCGTAAGTAGTCTTGACTTTACATGTTCTACCATGTCTTTTTAAGCTGTCAATTCGTGTTAACAACCTGCTACAACGATTACAGCTTAACATGTTGCGTAGTGGGTTTCTAGCACAATCATTCTTCTCATGTCGTCTAGGATTCCTTCTCATGACAAAATCCTTGCCACAGTATCTACAGCGGCTTCCTTCCGATTCAGCTATAGATAACAAACCACGATCCATGGTAGCTTCTGTGACTAATGTTAGATACAAACTGTCAGTTTTCTCCAATTGGAACCATTTCTTAAATAGAGTTTTTGAAATATTACATCAGCGAGAGTTAAGTTATCTAATGCAAAGCAAATTGATGCAAGTAGTTCCGGCTGTCGTCAACAGATGACGCCACGTGTTGCTTGCAGGTAAATAATATATATTTCATAATGTGGGATGCGGAACGCTCACTATCGATCGCAAAGGGAGGTTGGCTTCGATAGTAGCCAAGGAGAAAAAAGTTCGTCCTTCCTGCTAGTGCTTCTCAGATTTCTCACGGTCCGCCATCTTGGATTATGACGTCACAGCGGCCATCTTGGATGGGTGTGACCTTGACCTTTGACCGAAACCGCAGGAATGATCGCAAGCACACGGATTAACCATCAAAATATTGATAAGAATAATCAGGAGCACACGGAGAAAACCATCATAATATTGGCAAGAATAATCAGGAGCACACAGAGAAAACCGCAACAAGTTTTCTTTGATATAATTAAAATACAAAAAAAATTAATAAAAAATTAAAAATAAAAAGGAAAAAAAAATTCAAACATTCTGCTAGCTTGTGAACTTCTCATTGTTGAGCAAAGATATAGTTCTAGTACAAGCCAGAATGTTTGAATTTTTTTTTTCCTTTTTATTTTTTATTTTTTATTAATATTTTGTATTTTAATTATATCAAAGAAAACTTGTTGCGGTTTTCTCTGTGTGCTCCTGATTATTCTTGCCAATATTATGATGGTTTTCTCCGTGTGCTCCTGATTATACTTATCAATATTTTGATGGTTAATCCGTGTGCTTGCGATCATTCCTGCGGTTTCGGTCAAAGGTCAAGGTCACACCCATCCAAGATGGCCGCTGTGACGTCGTAATCCAAGATGGCGGACCGTGAGAAATCTGAGAAGCACTAGCAGGAAGGACGAACTTTTTTCTCCTTGGCTACTATCGAAGCCAACCTCACTTTGCGATCGATAGTGAGCGTTCCGCATCCCACATTATGAAATATATATTATTTACCTGCAAGCAACACGTGGCGTCATCTGTTGACGACAGCCGGAACTACTTGCATCAATTTGCTTTGCATTAGATAACTTAACTCTCGCTGATGTAATATTTCAAAAACTCTATTTAAGAAATGGTTCCAATTGGAGAAAACTGACAGTTTGTATCTAACATTAGTCACAGAAGCTACCATGGATCGTGGTTTGTTATCTATAGCTGAATCGGAAGGAAGCCGCTGTAGATACTGTGGCAAGGATTTTGTCATGAGAAGGAATGCTAGACGACATGAGAAGAATGATTGTGCTAGAAACCCACTACGCAACATGTTAAGCTGTAATCGTTGTAGCAGGTTGTTAACACGAATTGACAGCTTAAAAAGACATGGTAGAACATGTAAAGTCAAGACTACTTACGGCATAGAGGACACCGATGGATCCACTAGACTAAAGAAGAGTGATCTGCATTATGACAATAATTTTCCTTGTCCTGAGCGTGATGGAATTAGCTCACCCGATCGTGAGGAAGAACATAAATTGAAGGATGCTAATGGCTTCGGGAAGACTGAAACTAATGGAAGTATCAACACCGTGAAAAGTGAGAATACATTCAAGCCTATATTCAGTAGATCCTCCATTCTTTGTAAAAATGATGGACTCCTAAAAAGGAAGCATGAAGACGATGAAGACACTTCGACATCATCGATAGCGAATTCATACGGTAATCTGGGTGAAGAGGATGTCTTCTACAGTGATTGTTACAGTGACTCTGAGGCTGTTGACAAAGGCATAGACTGTGATGAAGCACCTAGAGCTGACAAGATCGAAGAATGTGGCGATGTCCTGAGACCGAAACGATGGAAACGTCGTGTTATAATAAATAAATCTGATAATGCTTATTATGATCACTGGGACGATTGTGATATTAAAAGTATTTATAATAAACAAGCAAGTAAGATGGTGGTAGAAGAGATTGATTACACATCATGGAAAGATCCAAACATATTGGTTGACCGGCTAAGACTTCTACATGGCTCGCTTTGTGCAGGAAACTATCCGTGCATCAAAGAAATATCCTTCATACTCAAAGAACTGAGGAAAGCTAGCTACATACAATAATGGCTTCTTTTACTTGTATTTGTGTAATGTTGAGAAGTAATAAAATATTGAAAGTAAAAATTTTAATGTTTTTATTTCTTGTATTCTGATTTCCATCTAAGCCTGTGTGTGTTTCTGCTACTGTATGTGTGATCATTACGTTTCCTGTGTGTACTGTGTGTACGTTCCGTTTCCTGTGTGTACTGTGTGTACGTTCCGTTTCCTGTGTGTACTGTGTGTACGTTCCGTTTCCTGTGTGTACTGTGTGTACGTTCCGTTTTCTGTGTGTACTGTGTGTACGTTCCGTTTCCTGTGTGTACTGTGTGTGCGTTCCGCTTCCTGTGTGTACTGTGTGTACGTTTCGTTTCCTGTGTGTACTGTGTGTACGTTTCGCTTCCTGTGTGTATTGTGTGTACGTTCCGTTTCCTGTGTGTACTGTGTGTACGTTCAGTTTCCTGTGTGTACTGTGTGTACGTTCCATTTCCTGTGTGTACTGTGTGTACGTTTAGTTTCCTGTGTGAACTGTGTGTGTACGTTTAGTTTCCTGTGTGTACTGTGTGTACGTTCCGTTTCCTGTGTGTACTGTGTGTACGTTCAGTTTCCTGTGTGTACTGTGTGTACGTTCTGTTTCCTGTGTGTACTGTGTGTACGTTCCGTTTCCTGTGTGTGTGTACGTTCCGTTTCCTGTGTGTACTGTGTGTACGTTCAGTTTCCTGTGTGTACTGTGTGTACGTTCCATTTCCTGTGTGTACTGTGTAATCATTACATTTATTGCGTGTAAATTGCATGTATTGCGCGTACATTGCGTACATTACGTGTTGGAGCTGATGGAGCTGTTGGAGCACTTGCAGCTAATGGTCAATTGAAGCATAGGAGCAAAATGTAGATGGATCTGATGACGTGAATTGTAGCTCTTGGAGCCTGGCGTATATTGGAGAGATCGAATTTTTTTTCGATCAAATGATCTTCTTTTTTAATTTGTAGATTTGACTCTAGAATTATTGTACATGGTTCTTGATTTGACTAGCGTATTATTCCATACGGTGCATGTATATAAGCGAGTCCTAGACAGCAGGACGCTCAGTTTGTTTCTGACGACGGCGGTGTAAGGATCACCTAGTTTGTTTCTTCTGGTGCATAAGTCGTGTCAATTAGCTGTTCTTGAGACCTCGATGGCATCTTTACCGTCTTTAACGTTGAACTCGGAGGTTGTACCATCGACTACGGGAACCTTGACGACAGCTACGACGGAGAAGGAGCAGATCCCGTGTGCACCGACGATGTCAACATTGGAGGAGATTTCAACAGACGTGATACCACCATCATCCGAAGTTTCATCGTCAGCAATGGATTCTTCAACTAATGAAGAGCGTACATTGCGTCAGTGCAAATACTGTGACGCATCATTTACTATCACCTCAAATGCTCGCAGACATGAAAGAAGCAGTTGTTCTAATAATGTTAAAAGAATACAATTTCAGTGCAATAAGTGCAAAAAACTAATTTCACGTCTTGATAGCTTACATCTTCATTATGTAAAATGCTCCGAGAAAGTTAAGTGTGAGTATAATGAACATGGTTCTTGTTTTGACTCATGTGTTGTACCGACTGATGAGTCTATATAAGTGAGACCCTGGTGATATGGACTTCAGTCCGTCTCTGGCTGAGGTAATGAACGGATCGGATAGACATTTAAAGTCATGTTAAAGGCTTAGTCCGTACAATAAGAAGACTGTTTGAAACGAGGAATCCAAAAGGCTTTGGTAATTTGTCAATGTTTTTTTTGTACTTGTAGTAGTGTATTGAATTTATGTAATAAATTTTTTTAAAAGAACTTGTGGTGTTTTTATTTTCTCAAACCTGTCGCTTTTGTGGTATTTTTTAAAATTAAATTTTTTTTGTATCGGCCAGGGATCGAACCAAGGACCTTATTCGATCTAATCAATCAGTATATAGATTACAAATTTATTAAATGAATTTTGAATTTTTTCCCGAATCTCTAGCATTAAAATTACGAATTTCCAATATGGTGGTCTTGATGTCTGATAGGATGGTGGTCGTAGAGGATTTAGAGGTTCTTTCAATATATATGATGAACATGGTTTATTGCAATTATTATTTTTTACATAAAATTAAACATTATTGCATCGATCGGGTATCGAACCAAGGACAGGAGCGGATCGAATCAATATGTAAATTAATGAGCTATTTATTTAATGAGTTTTGGAACTTTTCCCGAATTCCTAGCTAAATAATTACGGATTTCCAAGATGGCGGCCGAATTTCAAGATGGCAGGTGTCACAGTAATAAATGATTACTGCACTCTAGCGGATAAGAACTAAACTAACATGTTATCAGCGCACTCTCGCCGACGAATACAAGATGGTGGTCTCCAGCAACGAAGACAAGATGTCGGACATGACGTCATACTGGGTGACGATATATATGCTTTAAGAAAAGTGGTGGGAGTCAGTCTGCCAAAAGTCACCACGGGGGGAAGGATCGGACACCATTTTTATTTTTTTTTGCGCTCGTCGGGTTCGAACCGAGGACTCCGAACTCCGTGTCGTAAATGTATGTTTTTTTTAAATATTTTATTAAAGTTTTATTATTTAATTTTTTTTTATAATTTTTTAATTTTTTTTCATTAAAATCGGATAATAAATAAAAAAGTTAAAGATGGCGGCCGTAACGAAAATTGCAACGGTGACGTCATCATCCAATATGGCTGCCATGGCATCCTAATTTTCAAGGTCATGACCTCGACGGCTTAGAGCGGCTAGCTCTTAGGAGTTTTAAGCCGCTTTTAGGAATTTGGGTTCTTTCTAGGGTAAAACGACTTTTGAGGATTTTCGAAATCCTGATTTTTGAATTGTGGAATTTTTTGAGATTTTTTGGCGGAATTTTTTTCCACAGAAATGGAAATTTTGGCGAATTTTGAGGAATTTTGGACAATTTTTGCCCAATTTTGTCAAATTGTGGCGATTTTTGAGGATCAAATTCAAGGTCAAGGTCAAAGGTCAAGGTCAAGGTCATCCAAGATGGCCGCCGTGACGTCACAATCCAAGATGGCGGACGTGCCCACACGCTCCACAGCCTTAAAGCCTGTTTCCGGACCGGCTATCATATACTACTAACACTATTTTTTTTATAATTTTGAAATTTAGGAGCATTAAGCCCCCCCCCCCCCTCCCTCTCCTTTCCGAGGGGGAGAAAGACGACGCCAGGGCAAATTTTCTACCGTAACACGACCTCGGAAAAACTATCAACATATTTACATTTAATATTTTGTATATAGGACATGTTTTAAAATATGTTGGATGTTGGATGTTGGATGCGATTGGCCAATCATAATCGTGCCTAGCTAAAACGGAAATGACATCCTTTTCCGTCACAATGGTTCATTAAAATGGCAAAGAACACATTTGCACTTAAAGATGTTATAAAAGAGTAATAACTTAAATAATGTTAATATGAAAGTCAACTGCGAAAAAAAATTGTATGCAAAAGGGAAATTATGTTCCTATAACTTAAAAAAAAATCACTGAACATTTATTTAATTATGTAACGAATATTACTGTTAATGAAATTTATACATGTTAAAAAATTTAAAAAAATGCACAAATATAAGTTCTAAAATTCCTTCCAATAAAGCGATTCGTTATTTAATTTCAAAACTGAGATTACTGTTTACAATTTTGAGATAGCTCAGACCTTAATAAACTTTGATATTTTGACCTAATTTAAAATTAATTTGAAGTTATCTGTTCAAATTTATTTGATGGAGAAAACTGGAAGCTAATTCCGTCCAATACTACCCCTCCAATTCTATTGTCACTTATATTTGAGACAAATATTTGACAGTGTGACAGGGCCTTTACGATCACGGTGCTTCCCGAGGCATATGTGTTCAGCGGCTCCACAGGTAGATGTCGCAACGCTATCTAAGTTCCTCGACCGCTGGTCTGCTGTCGCAACGCCGAACGATCGGCACGTGGCGTTACGCAATCACTCTGCTCCCACAAAACTCCACATTCCGTAGGAAATACAGACTGTGCCATCCAAAATACTCGTCAGAGATGCTGGCACATGTAAAGGAAATGTCAATGAACTTGGATCCACAAATGCTCCTGTTTGTCAGTGGATGTGTTATTGCGGACGAGTAGATACGTTGGATCCTGGTTACGTAGGACGCCGTATGGGCAAGGTACACTACCAACTATACCATATGGTGTGTTTTGTTCCGTGCACATGATCACCGATACGACATCCCACTTAACTGGGATGTAGCGTATTATTGTACACTGTAACGACTATCTATACTTAATATTATAACGCTGAAGAGTTTGTTTGTGTTTGTTTGAACGCGCTAATCTCAAGAACCACTAGTCCGATTTGAAAAATTAATTCAGTGTTGGATAGTACATTTATCGAGGAAGGCTATAGGCTATATTATATTATCAATAAAATTAGGGATCCTTACTAAAAGTCCAATTTAGAATCAAATGCGTTGGAGGGGGTTAGATACAACATGCAGTACACGTACAAAGTGTGTGTTGACAATGCCGCAGGCGCTATAAGTTTATTTCCTATTGCCTATTAACATTGTTGCCACGCACTAGATGCCTTATCATTCTTAATTTTCCCACACAAGTAAAAAACACCCGTGTGATATTAACAACGAAGCAATCAGTACCCTCATAAAGAGTTCAATTAGTATTTAAATACTTTTTATCACTTTAAATCGCAAACATAAACTATTTTTTTCCTCTATCTGTGTTTATTTTGTTTTTTTATTGCCCCTTTTTTCAAGTATATATATTTTACAGACTTATAACATCACAGTAATGTTCCTTATGTTACGCAGGATAACATTTTCCGAAAATTAGATCCCATGGGTGGTTAAAACCAGGCAACAGTGGGTACTTTGTCTGCATGAGAACAGGATTTTGCATTTTTCATGCCTTCTGCGTCTCCATGGCAACGGGCATCGCGCGGCAGTGGCGTACCCACAAGGAATGGCATGTATAATGAGCGGCGCAAGAGTGATTTGCCTGTAGACTGCCGTAGTGAAGTACGGGTACATCAGTTGTACGTTTCGTGCATGAGTCGGGAAACCATCGGTGCTATTCATTTTCTCTCTGGTACATTATACAGCATTGTAATAAATTTTCACTGAATTTTTTTATTTATCATTACTGTAAATGGGAGATGTGGCTTAATTTTTTTCCATTAGTATAGCCGTGCGAAGCCGGGTTGGGCAGCTAGTAGCTATATAAAGACGTTTGTGCCAGATAATATGCACAGATATTAAGTACATATGCTCATCTAGATGACCACATTTATGTTACAGTTGTTTTGCTAGAGAATTCTAATGGTTTGGGGGGGGGGGCGGGATGTGGGGGGCGTGATAAACTTCCAACGTTGTGTCATATGTAGACCTTGTTTATGCTACAGCAAGACGATCTCCAATCACTCTTTCACTAGTGTTTAAATCGAGGGCGTAGCTAAGGGAATGCCGTTGATATTTTGCTAACCTCTTCGTGTAGGAACACATTTATCATTTAGTGAGATTTACTTCCGGGAAACTGCAGTTTTCAAGCTATGTCATCATTAAAACTATGTGAAACCTATGTACCGGCTTTATGGAGGTCAAGAAACATACGGGAAACGAGAATTTTGTTAATCTTTTTAAAATAAACGCTGTGATAGTGTGTTCCGTACCTTTTCACTAAAATAAATTATATAATTCACTGTTCTTGGAATTCTGTTCAGACCGAGAACTGAAATAAGTGTTTTCAAAAGCAGCTTTCAGTTCAAATGCACGTAGCCTACTTAAAAAGTAATTATTAAATATGAAATTATTCTATCCTTATACAACACTGATATTAGAACTAATCACTGGTTCCGATAAAAGTTTCATGTATACTTTTAGACGTCTGTTCAACAAATAATTTATACATATGTATATTTTTAATGGAATGTGGTTTAGGATCAGTTCTTAGACTCAATATTGTTTATTTGAAATGTATGCGTCCAATGTATTTTTTATGATTTGGTTTAATTTCTATACGAAATGGTCTAAGCTTTAATTTTGTGAACTTGAGATGGCGTACAAGTCCTAATGAAACACAAAAATATTGCATTTATAGTAAAAACAAAATTGATTGTAAAAAAATTTACTTGGATCCATTTCTCATGCAGTTCACCAAAAAGGCAATATCAAGTGCACATTAGTGTGGCTCATTCTCAAGACCACTATCTGGACAGTAAGTCTCACAAAAAATATTTACATGTTGAGAAGAATATTTTTGTATCCTTGCTCTAACAATTATACTATTTGTTTATAGAATAATTTAGTATGATCCTAAATACTATACCTATGAGTCACAGTTGCCTTTTACTTTGTAGTGTGCTTCAGTCTGCAATTGTTTTTTTTTTCCTTTTGATTTTTATATACTTTACATTTTGTTTCGATGAGTTTCCCCCCCCCCCCCCCTCCTACCCGAATAACAGTTTACAGAGAATTGGTGTTAATTTGACCCTAAAAGGGTGATTTGCGTTGCAGTCTTCGCGTATTTTAGTGACGAAATTTATGGTTTTATTTATCAGGCTTGTAAAAAGACACCACTTTTATGCTGGCTGGATAATTTGAGATGACATATAACTAGGTTAGGGACCGGAAAAATTCGCGGGTTCAATGACCTGTAGGATGAATTCCATAGTTCTACGTACACTCGGTCAAATGTCACCCACTCATTGGCTGCTGTCTTGTGAGACGTTCCAACGTAGCAGCCTGTGATTCGATAAAGCTTTGGTTGGGTGTTTCTCATTGGCCCAGAGTCATCCAGGTGAGTTGTGAGCCAATAGCAGAGGCAGCACTGAGGTATAACTATTTGTATTTTAGCCTAAAGCGAAATGAATTCGCGAATTTTTCCGGTCTCTACATATAACTCAGTATAATATACTGAATTAATTTAACCCATAAAAACCCATAGGCCTATCTTTGAAGGCATTTTAACCCAGTACCTGCCACATCACGTAAAATAATATTTTTTTAATTAATTTTTTTCTTTCAAATGTTATCTTTTTCTTCTCAAGTGTCCCAGAGTCTGGAGTTGCTGGGGACCAAAACCTCTGTCGGCTACATGTCGTTCTGCAACTGGCTTCCCGTGCTGGGACTCGTGCTGTGCCCCATCATGTGGATCGGCAGTCCCAAGGATCTGAAGTGAGTAACCCGAAACGGTTCGTTCTTGTATGAGTGTGTGCATTCGATGAGTAACGCGCAAAATGTCAGTGGGATACCACAAGCAAACACAATAGAGATGATTACAGGATTGTTTTTAGTATATATTTTGACGTGATAACCGTCTTATAAATCGATGACCGCCGGCCGCACGCACGAAAAATTGTCACGTTCCGCCTGAGCCGAGTGTGCAAGAACCGGCCAACCACCGTACGAGAAAATCTTCTATAATATCAAACAGGTTAAGGAGGGCTATTTAACAAATTGTTCGTGATTATATTTAAACAAATTATTTAAATAAAATTTGCAAAAACTGTAAATAATATTTGAAAATTAAAAATAATGCAATTTTTCATCAATGTTTTCTTACGACGTTATCACGTAAAATTATCGCCCGTAAACCGACTTTACAGACAAACCCCCCCCTCCCCCCCTTTTTACATGAGTTAAGCGTCTGGTTTTCAGATATGTCTTGTAAGACGGAAAAACTCAACAACACAGCCAAAAGAAAATGGGAAAGCAATCGGCAATAGCCTATTGTTAGGAACCATCCCATATTTTTTTTTTCCTGTAGAGAAATCATGAAACAATTGAAAAAATAATTTAGGTTTATTGCACCGGGATTAGAACCAGAGTCGTCTGGATTGGGAGTACAATTTTTCTTTTAGTTAACTTTTAAATCTCTTAAGATGAATTATATTTTTTGCCTTGGGGCACCCTCGGACCCTTGTGGGAGGGGAGGGGGAGTGTGCCGTCAATTTCCCTCGAGATTTCCGGGACTCTGAAAATCTATTTGGTTGTGCATTTCGAGGAATTTATAATAAAAAAAAATGTAATTAAATATAAACTAAAAAGTAAAAATGAAAATTATTTTTTTAAATACGCTTTTATTGTTTTGTGAACTAAAACGTAAAGTGTACTCTTTAAATTAAAGTAATTATTTTTCAACAGCGATAGATTGTACACGATAGATTGAACTACACCTCTGTATAACATACATATATATTTTTATTAAGCTTAAAGTAAGAATCAAGTAATAAACAAAACAATCAATTTTAATTAAAAACAAGCCTGAGGTGCTCTCTTCTGTCATTTTCTTAATTACTATGTCTTAAAGAACTAGTTACTAAAACCATTAGTGCTAGAAAATATAAGGAAACTGATATCAAACACCCCAGTTTTTTTTATTAATTGTTTTGTTTATTACTCGATACTTACTTCAAGCTTATTTAAAAAATACGTAAAACATAGTTTTAGTTCATTTTATTGATGTTGAACAAATTACTTCAACTTTAAGGTTTTCTTTTTCTTTTTAGTTCATACAACAATAAAAACTTTTTTTTTTAGTTTTTTGAAATAATTTTATTACATATAAGATAACAGAGAAAGTATTTAAAGTGGAAACCTAATAGTCTGGATAATTTTTAATTAAAAATAGTTATACAACCACAGAAATGATTTGTCTTAAAAAACGATTTCATTGAAATAATTAGGGGTAGCATCGTTAGTTCTTGTACCAATTTTTTTGCGAAGAGCGTTGCGTAATCACTGCAACGCTCAACTACTCCAGTACCGGTTAAAAAAGTCAGCGAACTTGCTCGCTGCTGCAAAAAAAAAAGCGAAGAAAAAACTGGCTGATGTCCAAGATTACATTTACTCGGAGAGAGTCATGTGTTCGATCCGAAACCCCCACCATTAATTACCTCGAACATGACTGCCTACGTCACACTCGTGTGCGTATCTAGATTCCCTCACCACAACCAGTGATGAAACCAGACTAGTTTCCACACGGGGAAAGAACTAACCAAACCAAGGCCTTTTCCTACACCACCTCATGTAGCCACCACATATTAATTCCACTATACCAAATGCTTTTGGTTTAACTTAGATGGCAAATAAGTAAGATTCATTTGCAGTCGCAATGCATCGCAAGTTAGATAATACGCGAAAAATACCAGTTCTTTTTTAATATTGAACGCTATCCACTTATGCATCTTTCAATAAAAATAATTGGTTTCGTTTGCCCTCCAACATGTATGTATTTTTTTTGATGTAACACTACCACATGCAAGTAAATCCCTTCTAATGCGAAAGTGTATATGTCTGTTTGCCCTTCTTTCACGCAGCAACGGAATAACTGTTCGACATGATTTTTTTTGTACATAGATAGTTTGAGTCGGAGAGTGACATAGACTACATATAAAAATGAAATTACATCCCTAAGGTAGTGAAAAAATCCCTTTTGACACAGGTTACATGCGTAGGTATATTTCGAAGTACCTACTTATTCTGGAAACTTGAAAAAATTCTGGAACATTTAAAAAACTTAATAGTAGTATATGATAGCCGGTCCGACGGCAGGCTTCAGGCTGTGGATGGTGCGGATTGTGATTGTCTGTCCGCCATCTTGGATTTTGACGTCACGGCGGCCATCTTGGACGAGCGTAACGTGACAATATGCGTAACGTGACACTTTATCGTGCGTGCAGCCGGCGTAACGGGACACAGCGTAACGGGACACAACGTAACGGGACATAACGTAACGGGACAAGTATATCACGGCGGCCATTTTGTATCCGACATTTTTATGACGTCATTGTGTTCTCGAAAATTCCGGCGATGTGTTTTCCGCCATTTTGAATCATGACGTCACCGTTGCAATTTTCGTTACGGCAGCCATCTTTAACTTTTTTATTTATTATCCGATTTTAACGAATTTTTTTTTAAAATTTATAAAAAAATTAAATTAATAAAATTTTAATAAATTATTAATAAAAAAATTACATAAACGACACGGAGCTCGGAGTCCTCGGTTCGAACCCGACAGAGGCAAAAAAATAAATAAAATGACGACCAATCCTTCCCCCACGGTGGATGCAAGCAGAATGACCCCCACCACTTATGTCAATGCACATATACCATCAGGTAGTATGACGTCATGTCCGTCATCTTGAAATTTGGACGCCATCTTGGAAATCCGTAATTTTTATGTTAGAAAATCGGGAAAAATTCCAAAATTCATCAAAAAATTAACGTAATAGAATTCTGATTGATTATATCGATGTTCGTCCTTGGTTCGAAACCGGTGAGGGCAAAAAATAAAAAAAAATCAGATCCTTCCTCCACAGAAGCCACCTACAGACTGACCTACCACCACCAATAACTAGGTATTTACCATCAGCTGGTATGACATCATGTCCGCCATCTTGTATTTGTCCGCTGGAGGGAACCATCTTGTTTTCGTCTGCTAGAGTGTGCTGGAGTCATGTTAGTATAATGTTCTGTTCACCATAACTTTGACCTTGACCTTGGACTTTGACCTTGACCTTGAAATTTGACCTTGACCTTGAAATTTGACCTTGACCTTGAAATTTGACCTTGACCTTGATGTCCATCACGGATCCGTCATTTTATGTTCAGTACATGTTACCAGGAGCTGCCACATGCTAGTGGTCATTGCCACCATCATGTTTTCGTCTGCTGGAGGACTCCATATTGTGTGTACTCGTCTTACCATCATGATAATTTTTTAATAACATGCTACAGTGCAGTAATCATTTATTATTACTCAGGTGCCCGACATCTTGAAATTCGGCCGACACCTTGAAATCATGTAATTATTTAGTTAGAAATGCGGGAAAAATTCCAATAGTCTCCGTAAAAATCAATTATTAATTTACAAATTGAATCGATGGATCCCTGTCCACGGTTAGATTCTTGACCAGAGACAGTTGTAACTAATTATTAAATAAATGTTAGGTTCTGTTTTCCATAACCTTTCGCGGAGTTAATTAATCATTCACTCTACGAAAAAAAAACTCAAGTCAATATACCGGACCAACGAATTAAATCAGTGCCGATTAGCCTATTATAAAAGTCTAATTTTTCAATAATCTGAATAACATATAAACCGTTCATGTACAAAGCCACACATATAGATCAATTGTCTTCAGTCCATGAGACCGAGTCATGTCATTATCAGACGTATAGGCTAGTCATTTCAGGACCACATGACCTTCGTAATCCATCGTGACATTTTTATACATTCTAAAGGACCAAGTGACCTTGAAAAATATTTTAGTAACACCAAGAGGTGATAAACTAGTATATATTCAATCACTACATTTTGTACTACGTGCAATCAACAAAAAAGGAAGCACCAACAACGAAAAGACAGCACCACCAACGAAAAGGAAGCACATTTGGAAGCACCAACAAAGAAAAGGCAGCACCGCCAACGAAAAGGAAGCACATTTGGAAGCACCGACAAAGAAAAGACAGCACCGCCAACGAAAAGGAAGCACATTTGGAAGCACCGTCAACGAAAAGGCAGCACCGACAACGAAAAGGAAGCACATTTGGAAGCACTGATAACGAAAAGGCAGCACCGACAACGAAAAGGAAGCACATTTGGAAGCACTGACAACGAAAAGGCAGCACCGACAACGAAAAGGAAGCACATTTGGAAGCACCGACAAAGAAAAGGCAGCACCGCCAACGAAAAGGAAGCACATTTGGAAGCACCGACAAAGAAAAGACAGCACTGACAACGAAAAGGAAGCACATTTGGAAGCACCGTCAACGAAAAGGCAGCACCGACAACGAAAAGGAAGCACATTTGGAAGCACCGACAACGAAAAGGAAGCACATTTGGAAGCACTGACAACGAAAAGGCAGCACCGACAACGAAAAGGAAGCACATTTGGAAGCACCGACAAAGAAAAGGCAGCACCGCCAACGAAAAGGAAGCACATTTGGAAGCACCGACAAAGAAAAGACAGCACTGACAACGAAAAGGAAGCACATTTGGAAGCACCGTCAACGAAAAGGCAGCACCGACAACGAAAAGGAAGCACATTTGGAAGCACTGACAACGAAAAGACAGCACCGACAACGAAAAGGCAGCACATTTGGAAGCACTGACAACGAAAAGGCAGCACAGGCATCGAAAAGGAAGCACATTTGGAAGCACCGACAACGAAAAGGCAGCACCGCCAACGAAAATGCAGCTCATTTGGAAGCACCGACATCGAAAAGGAAGCACCATCAACGAAAAGGCCGCACCATCAACGAAAAGGAAGCACATTTGGAAGCACAAGTTACGAGAACTTAGTCTTAGTTAGAAATCTGTATACAAGAAAAAAAAAACATTAAATTTTTATAATTGCAATTATTTATTTCTTTACATTATACAAATACAAGTAAAACAAGCCATTATTATATGTAGCCAGCTTTCCTCAGTTCTTTGAGTATGAATGATATTTCTTTGATGCACGAATAGTTTCCTGCACAAAGCGAGTCATGTAGAAGTCTTAGCCGGTCAACCAATATGTTTGGATCGTTCCATGAAGTGTAATCAGTCTCTTCTACCACCATCTTACTTGTTTGATTATTATAAATATTATTTTCTCTGGTGTCTTCCGTTTTAACTCCATCCTCAGGGTTACTTTCATTATCGAGACAATGATCATCACAAGCTTGATCCGATTTATTTAATATATCACGTTGTTTCCATCGTTTCGGTCTCAGGACACCACCACAGTCTTCGATCTTGCCTGCTTTAGTTGCTTCATCACAGTCTATACCTTTGTCAACAGCCGCAGAGTCACTGTAGCAATCACCGTAGAAGGCATCATCTTCACCCAGATTACCGTAAGAATTCGATGTCGATGATGTCGAAGCGTCTTCATCGTCTTCATGCTTCCTTTTTAGGAGTCCATCATTTTTACAAAGTAGGAAAGATCTTTTTGAATTCGGCTGGAATGTATTCTCACTTTTTACGTTAAAGATTCTTCCATTGTCTTCATTCTTCCATAAATCATAATCGTCCTTCAATTTAAGTTCTTTGTCGAGATCGGAAGAACCGCGATCATAATCTCTCCCAAGACAAGGAAAATTATTGTCGTAATGCAGATCACTCTTTCTTAGTCTAGTAGAGCCATCGTTGTCCTCTAGCTTGTACACAGGCTTGACGTTACAAGTTCTGTCATGTCTTTTTAAGCTCTCTCTCCGCGTAAACGACTTGCTACATCGAACACAACTTATCATATTACGTAGTGGATTTTTATCACAGTCATTCTTCTCGTGTTGTCTTCCATTCTTTCTCAAGATAAATTCTTTGCTGCAAAACTTACACCTGTGTCCTTTCGTTACACCATCAGTCACCGAATCAGGATTCATATTAGTTACTGAGACTATGGTCAGATGCAAACTGAATTAATTAAATTAGATACATTACTTAAATATAATTTTTAATATTTCATCTGCAAGAATTAAGTTACATCATACAAAAGAAATTGTTACATGTGGTCTCGATTATTAGCATGTGATGTCGCCACGTGTTGTGTTGAGTCATAATTTATTTAGTTGTTTTATGTGGTATGCGGGAAGCTCACTAACGATCGCAAAACAAGGATGGCTTCGCTAGACATCTAGGAGAAGGAAGTTCATCTTACATGTTAGTGCTCCACGGATGTCTCATGACATATTATTTGACTGAGTAATGGTTGCTTAATTTTTATTTCCACCTGGTAAAAAGTTACAAGTGCTGATTTAGTAACAGATATTCTCGAATTAAATGTAACTCTAAATAACACGTCATGACTCATTAGGTAAAAAATCCGTCATGCAGAGAGCGGTTTCTCATAATAGACAGAAACACTTGAAGAATCCACAGGAATAATCAGGAGTTCATGGAGAAATCCATCATAATATTGAAAAAATAATAGGGAGCACACGGAGAAAACCATCACACGTTTCTTTGTTATCATATAAATACAGAAAAAATATTTAATAATAAAATAAATTAATAAAAAAATTTAAATTGAAAAAAAAATTAAATTGAAAGCAGGAATAATCAGGAGCACACGGAGAAAACCATCATAATATTGACATGGATAATCAGATGCACTCGGAGAAAACCACCACACGTTTTCTTTGATATCATAAAATTACAGGGAAAAAATTTTTTAAAAATAAATATGATGGTTTTCTCCGTGTGCTCCTGATTATTCCTGCTTTCAATTTAATTTTTTTTTCAATTTAAATTTTTTTATTAATTTATTTTATTATTAAATATTTTTTCTGTATTTATATGA
Organism: Bacillus rossius redtenbacheri; assembly: GCF_032445375.1. Lineage (NCBI taxonomy): Eukaryota > Metazoa > Arthropoda > Insecta > Phasmatodea > Bacillidae > Bacillus > Bacillus rossius. The sequence goes on along the minus strand of NC_086330.1, from coordinate 341,560,651 downwards.
TAACAAAGAAACGTGTGATGGTTTTCTCCGTGTGCTCCCTATTATTTTTTCAATATTATGATGGATTTCTCCATGAACTCCTGATTATTCCTGTGGATTCTTCAAGTGTTTCTGTCTATTATGAGAAACCGCTCTCTGCATGACGGATTTTTTACCTAATGAGTCATGACGTGTTATTTAGAGTTACATTTAATTCGAGAATATCTGTTACTAAATCAGCACTTGTAATTTTTTTACCAGGTGGAAATAAAAATTAAGCAACCATTACTCAGTCAAATAATATGTCATGAGACATCCGTGGAGCACTAACATGTAAGATGAACTTCCTTCTCCTAGATGTCTAGCGAAGCCATCCTTGTTTTGCGATCGTTAGTGAGCTTCCCGCATACCACATAAAACAACTAAATAAATTATGACTCAACACAACACGTGGCGACATCACATGCTAATAATCGAGACCACATGTAACAATTTCTTTTGTATGATGTAACTTAATTCTTGCAGATGAAATATTAAAAATTATATTTAAGTAATGTATCTAATTTAATTAATTCAGTTTGCATCTGACCATAGTCTCAGTAACTAATATGAATCCTGATTCGGTGACTGATGGTGTAACGAAAGGACACAGGTGTAAGTTTTGCAGCAAAGAATTTATCTTGAGAAAGAATGGAAGACAACACGAGAAGAATGACTGTGATAAAAATCCACTACGTAATATGATAAGTTGTGTTCGATGTAGCAAGTCGTTTACGCGGAGAGAGAGCTTAAAAAGACATGACAGAACTTGTAACGTCAAGCCTGTGTACAAGCTAGAGGACAACGATGGCTCTACTAGACTAAGAAAGAGTGATCTGCATTACGACAATAATTTTCCTTGTCTTGGGAGAGATTATGATCGCGGTTCTTCCGATCTCGACAAAGAACTTAAATTGAAGGACGATTATGATTTATGGAAGAATGAAGACAATGGAAGAATCTTTAACGTAAAAAGTGAGAATACATTCCAGCCGAATTCAAAAAGATCTTTCCTACTTTGTAAAAATGATGGACTCCTAAAAAGGAAGCATGAAGACGATGAAGACGCTTCGACATCATCGACATCGAATTCTTACGGTAATCTGGGTGAAGATGATGCCTTCTACGGTGATTGCTACAGTGACTCTGCGGCTGTTGACAAAGGTATAGACTGTGATGAAGCAACTAAAGCAGGCAAGATCGAAGACTGTGGTGGTGTCCTGAGACCGAAACGATGGAAACAACGTGATATATTAAATAAATCGGATCAAGCTTGTGATGATCATTGTCTCGATAATGAAAGTAACCCTGAGGATGGAGTTAAAACGGAAGACACCAGAGAAAATAATATTTATAATAATCAAACAAGTAAGATGGTGGTAGAAGAGACTGATTACACTTCATGGAACGATCCAAACATATTGGTTGACCGGCTAAGACTTCTACATGACTCGCTTTGTGCAGGAAATTATTCGTGCATCAAAGAAATATCATTCATACTCAAAGAACTGAGGAAAGCTGGCTACATATAATAATGGCTTGTTTTACTTGTATTTGTATAATGTAAAGAAATAAATAATTGCAATTATAAAAATTTAATGTTTTTTTTTTCTTGTATACAGATTTCTAACTAAGACTAAGTTCTCGTAACTTGTGCTTCCAAATGTGCTTCCTTTTCGTTGATGGTGCGGCCTTTTCGTTGATGGTGCTTCCTTTTCGATGTCGGTGCTTCCAAATGAGCTGCATTTTCGTTGGCGGTGCTGCCTTTTCGTTGTCGGTGCTTCCAAATGTGCTTCCTTTTCGATGCCTGTGCTGCCTTTTCGTTGTCAGTGCTTCCAAATGTGCTGCCTTTTCGTTGTCGGTGCTGTCTTTTCGTTGTCAGTGCTTCCAAATGTGCTTCCTTTTCGTTGTCGGTGCTGCCTTTTCGTTGACGGTGCTTCCAAATGTGCTTCCTTTTCGTTGTCAGTGCTGTCTTTTCTTTGTCGGTGCTTCCAAATGTGCTTCCTTTTCGTTGGCGGTGCTGCCTTTTCTTTGTCGGTGCTTCCAAATGTGCTTCCTTTTCGTTGTCGGTGCTGCCTTTTCGTTGTCAGTGCTTCCAAATGTGCTTCCTTTTCGTTGTCGGTGCTGCCTTTTCGTTGTCAGTGCTTCCAAATGTGCTTCCTTTTCGTTGTCGGTGCTGCCTTTTCGTTGTCGGTGCTTCCAAATGTGCTTCCTTTTCGTTGTCGGTGCTGCCTTTTCGTTGACGGTGCTTCCAAATGTGCTTCCTTTTCGTTGTCAGTGCTGTCTTTTCTTTGTCGGTGCTTCCAAATGTGCTTCCTTTTCGTTGGCGGTGCTGCCTTTTCTTTGTCGGTGCTTCCAAATGTGCTTCCTTTTCGTTGTCGGTGCTGCCTTTTCGTTGTCAGTGCTTCCAAATGTGCTTCCTTTTCGTTGTCGGTGCTGCCTTTTCGTTATCAGTGCTTCCAAATGTGCTTCCTTTTCGTTGTCGGTGCTGCCTTTTCGTTGACGGTGCTTCCAAATGTGCTTCCTTTTCGTTGGCGGTGCTGTCTTTTCTTTGTCGGTGCTTCCAAATGTGCTTCCTTTTCGTTGGCGGTGCTGCCTTTTCTTTGTTGGTGCTTCCAAATGTGCTTCCTTTTCGTTGGTGGTGCTGTCTTTTCGTTGTTGGTGCTTCCTTTTTTGTTGATTGCACGTAGTACAAAATGTAGTGATTGAATATATACTAGTTTATCACCTCTTGGTGTTACTAAAATATTTTTCAAGGTCACTTGGTCCTTTAGAATGTATAAAAATGTCACGATGGATTACGAAGGTCATGTGGTCCTGAAATGACTAGCCTATACGTCTGATAATGACATGACTCGGTCTCATGGACTGAAGACAATTGATCTATATGTGTGGCTTTGTACATGAACGGTTTATATGTTATTCAGATTATTGAAAAATTAGACTTTTATAATAGGCTAATCGGCACTGATTTAATTCGTTGGTCCGGTATATTGACTTGAGTTTTTTTTTCGTAGAGTGAATGATTAATTAACTCCGCGAAAGGTTATGGAAAACAGAACCTAACATTTATTTAATAATTAGTTACAACTGTCTCTGGTCAAGAATCGAACCGTGGACAGGGATCCATCGATTCAATTTGTAAATTAATAATTGATTTTTACGGAGACTATTGGAATTTTTCCCGCATTTCTAACTAAATAATTACATGATTTCAAGGTGTCGGCCGAATTTCAAGATGTCGGGCACCTGAGTAATAATAAATGATTACTGCACTGTAGCATGTTATTAAAAAATTATCATGATGGTAAGACGAGTACACACAATATGGAGTCCTCCAGCAGACGAAAACATGATGGTGGCAATGACCACTAGCATGTGGCAGCTCCTGGTAACATGTACTGAACATAAAATGACGGATCCGTGATGGACATCAAGGTCAAGGTCAAATTTCAAGGTCAAGGTCAAATTTCAAGGTCAAGGTCAAAGTCCAAGGTCAAGGTCAAAGTTATGGTGAACAGAACATTATACTAACATTACTCCAGCACACTCTAGCAGACGAAAACAAGATGGTTCCCTCCAGCGGACAAATACAAGATGGCGGACATGATGTCATACCAGCTGATGGTAAATACCTAGTTATTGGTGGTGGTAGGTCAGTCTGTAGGTGGCTTCTGTGGAGGAAGGATCTGATTTTTTTTTATTTTTTGCCCTCACCGGTTTCGAACCAAGGACGAACATCGATATAATCAATCAGAATTCTATTACGTTAATTTTTTGATGAATTTTGGAATTTTTCCCGATTTTATAACATAAAAATTACGGATTTCCAAGATGGCGTCCAAATTTCAAGATGACGGACATGACGTCATACTACCTGATGGTATATGTGCATTGACATAAGTGGTGGGGGTCATTCTGCTTGCATCCACCGTGGGGGAAGGATTGGTCGTCATTTTATTTATTTTTTTGCCTCTGTCGGGTTCGAACCGAGGACTCCGAGCTCCGTGTCGTTTATGTAATTTTTTTATTAATAATTTATTAAAATTTTATTAATTTAATTTTTTTATAAATTTTAAAAAAAAATTCGTTAAAATCGGATAATAAATAAAAAAGTTAAAGATGGCTGCCGTAACGAAAATTGCAACGGTGACGTCATGATTCAAAATGGCGGAAAACACATCGCCGGAATTTTCGAGAACACAATGACGTCATAAAAATGTCGGATACAAAATGGCCGCCGTGATATACTTGTCCCGTTACGTTATGTCCCGTTACGTTGTGTCCCGTTACGCTGTGTCCCGTTACGCCGGCTGCACGCACGATAAAGTGTCACGTTACGCATATTGTCACGTTACGCTCGTCCAAGATGGCCGCCGTGACGTCAAAATCCAAGATGGCGGACAGACAATCACAATCCGCACCATCCACAGCCTGAAGCCTGCCGTCGGACCGGCTATCATATACTACTCTTAATGTACCTAACATTGTATATGTTTTCCAATAGCCTAAATTCCAAAATGATTAGTAAAACATTTATCATATTCCATCTAGAGAAAATGTTTTGAATGTTTTTAACTCAATGCATCCAGCATTGAATAACTTAGGACGATTTTTCTTATTATGCCTTCTAAGGTAGTAGTGAATATTTTTGACATTAATTTTTTTTAATCCCTTGCACTAATAAGTGGGCGTACAAAAATTTGCTTTGGACCAAAGCTAAGGATAATATTGACATGGTTTAAAATAAATTCGAACGAATTTTTATAGTAAGGAAGTATGAATTTTTTTTATTGCAATCCTCCCCCATTACCCTGTTTCTACTGAAATGGTTCGTCATCAAAAATTGTTTCAGCCAAAGGTTTTAGATAGTGTATAGGCTTTTTACAATAAATTATAACGTATTTTATTGTATATCTGCTAAAATGTTAGGATTTTTTTTTTGTCTTTTAACTTTACTTTTTCCACCCCTTGCTGTAATAGTTAGTTACATAAAAATTTGCTTTAGACATAAGTCTTAGGCCAAATTTAGGAATATAAAATACAAAACACCAGATTCAATAGTGTGCATGGTACGGAAATTTATTTATTTATTTTTCATTCCAACTACTGGTTTTTTCAAACCAGTAATGGTTTGTCTTATCCAAAACGTTTTTCAGACGAAAGGTTTATATAATTTTTAGAAGATTTACAATCAAGTGTTATATATTCTACCGTGTACCTAATAAGGGAGTTATAAGTTTTTCGTTCCATCCTTCGTAGTAATGGTTGGTGTTATCAAAAAAAAATGTTTTATATTGTTAAGTTTTACAAACAATCTGAACGGATTTAATAGCGTGCCTACTAAAGGAGTTATGGCGATGAATTGTCAAGCACTTGTTTCTTACCACCTATTGCTATAATTGTTGGTCGTATAGAAACATTTCGAAAGAAAGTTTGAAATATTATTTTACGGTTTTACAAAAAATAACGGATTTATTAGTGTTCTTGGTACGGAAATTATATAATTTTTATTCTAACCCTGTTCTTTCATCCACAGGCTGCAATGGTTCGTTTTATAAAAAAAATTTAAGACAATTTTTTTAGATAAAAACTATACAATTTTCAAACAATTTGACCGGATTCAATAGTTTGTCTACTAAGGGTGTTATATTATTTTTGGCCTTCAATAATTTGTTTTTTTCCATTGTTATTCTAATGGAAATATGTGGAAAATATTTTAAGGTTTTTCAATAAATAAGATGGGATTTAGTAGTGTACGTGGTACGTTAATTATTATTTATTTTATTTCCACCTCTGTTTTTTTCATCCACTTGCTGCAATGTATCGTTTATCAAAATGGTTTAATACACATTTTTAGATAAAAACTATTCGATTTACAAACAATATGAACGGATTTTACAGTGAGTTTACTAATTGATTTATGCATATGTTTTATTAATTCTAACCTTGTTTTTTCATCCCTTATCTGCAATAGTAAAAAATTGTTCCAAGAAAATACCTTTAGATAAAAATTTTACGATTTACAAACAAATTTAACAGATTCTAAGGCAGTTAGAAGTTTTTTTAAATTCCTTCCCAATTTTTTTCATCCTCTTTCTGCAATAATTCGTTTGATCAAAAATTGCTCCAGAAAAAGTTTTAAAATAAAATTTTTACTATTTACAAACAATTTGAACGGATTCAATGGTTTGCCTTCTAAAGAAGTTATGAATTTATTTTTATTCCTACCTCGATTTTTTTTCATCTTCTGTAGCAATAGTTCGTTATTATCAATAATTGTTTCAGACCAAAGTTTAGGATACAAATGATATAATTTACAAAAAAGAAAAACGGATTCGATTATGTACCTACTAAGGGAGTTACGATTTTTTCCCTTCAATCCTTGTTTTTTCCACCTCTTGCAGTTGTGGTTAATCGTATTAAAAATTCATACTAACAAAAAGTTTTAGGTTTTAATCCTACGATGTATAATACATTAGACGGATACGATATTCTTCATATTAAGAGAATTATAAGTTTTTTTTTTTTTTAAAAAACCTTCTTTCCCCCACCCCTTTAGTTAGATTTTGCCATTAACGAACTCGATGAGATTTCCGATTACTATATTTTATGTATCATATTGGAAGTCTTTTGTGAAAAATAACGGCGCAGTTGTGTCCATAAAAAAGTGATATATATATAAACTCTTTGAGTGTGTATATATATGTATATATATGTATATATATATGTATATATATAAACCTTTGATTTTTGGGGTCCATGGACCATGAAACGAAAAACTATATAAATATTTTCCGGAAGTCGCACCATGGTAACGGCAACAAACTGTAGTCTTACTTCGAAATCTCCCTAAAAGGGGTAAATTCAGTTTTATATAAGAAAATCATAGGAGGTATGTAATATACAAACAAACAGGGAGTTCGTCATTTCTCTATGTCCGTCACACGGTGAAGATCGGCGTCCCGATTTTGCTGATGCGTAACCTTGATTCACCGAGATTGTGCAATCAATGGGACTTTGAAAAATCAAAATTTACCGATTTCCAAATGTGTGTCCTACAGACTTGAAACTCGTTAGTGATGTTCCTTATATTACGATGTGTTTAACCCGAGCAACGCCGGGTACTTAAAATAGTGTGTGTGTGTGTATATATACATATATATATATATATATATATATATATATGGTGTTTTGTTCTTTTGTTCTTTTGTAGAGGGTAAGATAAACTGAACGGGCGTGTTGGTGAACCCATTTATAAAATACATATTGAGAGAAAATTCTATATGGGTTCAATTGTTTTTCTTATAATATATTTTTAAAATATTTTTTCTCAATTTTTCTCGAAATTTGACCTCTTAACCCCTATAGTTTTTTTGTTATTGTTTTAGATTTGATATTTTAATTTACGTTTTGACCATGATGCATCAGTCAGTGTTAGCTGTGAAAAACGACTGAAGAATTAATTCTGAACTCTCAAAGTTAGAAAAAGGGAAACAAATAGGAAAACATTTCAACTTTAACTCAAGTTAAAAATATAATCGTGTTGAGGAAGTTTAAAATCCTTTAAAAACTTATATAGGTATTTTATTACTATGGAGTACTAAATTGGTATAAAACTCTATAAGCTTATATACATATATATTCAAAATTAATCTGCCAGTTTAGCGCCCTCCCTTCACAAATGCGGCGCCCGGGGCACAAGCACCGTCTGCCCCCACCCCACCCCCTTTACCATTTTCGTCCCAGACCACAACTGGTCTAACGCAGTAACCTGGCCCTGGATGCAAGACGCCGCGGGGTTTGTCGTCACCCCGGCATGCGAGGGACACCAGGCGCTGCGGTCGCACCGCGGGTCGATCCACGCGACGAGTGACGTCAAGCGACCGAAGCCCCACTTCGCCGACGTGCGAGCACACCCGCCCCGCCCCGGAAGGGGCTTCCCACGCTGAACCGTCGACTCACAAGCTCGCAGCAGATCACATTTCGCCTCGCCGCCAGTCTCGCTTGGCCGTAATACACACGAAAACTTCGTCGCCAAATATGCGATCAATTCTCGCTCGTACCATTCAGGTTATCATTAAAAAAAAATGCAAAGCATTTTTAAGATATTTCCTGTGCCGTTACTTACATAAATTTTCGCAAAACAATATTTAAATTTTTGTACTTGAAAGGTATTTTTTTCAAATAAATAAATGTTTGGCTACACCTTTCCACCCTAAATGTGCAAAGATTAAAGTGGTGACTACTAAAGTCCTAACTTGCTAATTCCTTTTTTTTATATAAAAACTTCAGTATTTACCGCAATCGACCTAATGGCAATGTTTATTCTGATAAGTGGTGGAAAGTGGTATTATGTTGATACGAATAAATAATTTAGGAAAAGCTTCCTCACTTTTAATAATCTTCTGCAGGAAAAAAAGATTAATTTTCTGTTCAAACTCTCTGAGCTAACACATACATGACAGAACTATCATAAATTGTATATCATCATGTCGCTATTTCTAGTTTTTGGTTACTGCTTACCTGTCAACCAATCACAGTAACAAGGACCGCAGGATTTCGCGGTCATTACATTTCTTGGCTTATGAGTTTCAGATGCGCCGAAGGCGAAGGGTTTACCGACATTTCGGTCGATACTGCGGTCACCCCGAAGAGAGCGACTGCATTGTTGACCGAAACCTCAGTGAATCCTTCGCCTTGGACATGGCTCTAACCCACAAGCCACGAAAACTCAATAAGAGTGATGTAAGGTATTCTATTTTCGCATTATTTCTCTGTGTGAAAGTGTTCACCTAAACTTGGTGCAACGTTGGTGTTATTTGTGCTCTTGCTTGTTTTCCCAAGCAATTTCTTTGACTTGATCTGCAGATGGCTGTCCATCGTCTCCGCGTGCGGTGTTCTGACGGTGACATTGCTCACGTGGTTATGCATGTTCGAAGAGCCTCCTGGACCGTTCCCCGTGCAGCCTTCATCCCCGACGTGGCAGTCTGTGTTCCTGGCATTTGGCATCATGGTCTTCTTGGTGAGTGCCCACTACAGAATACAGCATTTGGCATCATGGTGTTCTTGGTGACTGCCAACTACAGAATACAGCATTTGGCATAATTATCTTCTTGGTGAGAGCTAACTACAGAATACAGGATCTGGGATCATGGTGTTCTTGGTGAGTGCCCACTACAGAATACAGCATTTGACATCATGGTATTCTTGGTGAGTGCCAACTACAGAATACAAAGTTTGTCATCATGGCGTTCTTGGTGAGTGCTCACTACAGAATACACCATTTGGCATCCTGGTCTTCTTGGTGAGTGCTCGCTGGAGGAGACAGAAGTTGGCAACAGGGGTATTCTTGGTGACTGTCCACTACAAAATACAGCATTTGGCATCATGAGTTTCTTGGTTAGTGCTCGCTTGAGGAGACAGCATTTGGCATCATGGTCTTCTTGGTGAGTTACAACTACAGAATACAGAGTTTGGCATCATAGTGTTCTTGGTGAGTGCCCACTACAAAATACAGTGTTTGGAAACATGGTCTGGGCGAGTGTCCACTAGAGAAGACATCCCACCCCTCAGAAGAACCGAGATGCAATTTATGTATGGATCTTGATTTCATCCAACCATTCGAGTGGAAGATTTGACCTTTGTCAAATGGTTAGAATTTCTGGTCACTGTTTTGAAAGTGCTAGGTTCAATTGCCAGTGGAATATGAGTTTTAAAATCTATAAATCTTCATCCCAATCTTTATATCGTGGGAGTTTTTAGAATAGTTTTGTAGGATCACCTTTTGAAGATAACATTTAGCATGTTATTAACACATCACCATTACTCGGGAGTGTGTGTGTGTCAGAAGAATACTAAGTAAATAACCTGGCATTAATTCATTTAGGATAATTTAGAATAAATACATAGTACATTATAAACTCATATAGACAAAGAACAGAGCCTACGTACTGAGATAATATTGGCACTGTTGGCTTTGCTTATGTTGAATTAAATAGAATATTTTATTTATATGTGGATGTTATACTGGTATAGAGCCTTTGATACTTTCCAATACAATATTATGAATAAAAAATTATCAATTTTAGGCCTCGTCAAGCAATGCGTGGTATATATGTTTTAATTATCTTACAAATATACGCTTTTAAATCAAAATTGCAAATGCTCTTTCATGGTATTCGGTGTTCCAAAAAGTAGTAGTTTATCTTCACTACACTTTAATATTTAATAAATGATATTCAAACTTTAATGATGAATTGATGAAGAAAAGATGCTGATGAAAAAATAAATATTTTGGAAGTATGTTTGTGAAACTATTCAGCAAGATATTTCAGCTATCCAGATCAGGTTTTCCAGTTAACAAACGTCTCTGAATTACGATAGCATTAACTGTAAAACCTTTATTAAAAAGCAATGACATTAAACGTGGTGTCCACTATTAATATCTACCTTTGAGCTATATTAGATGCCAAGCTTTTTCTTCAACCAACATGTAGATAATACTATTAGTTACATATGAAAATCTTAGGTCTTATTAAATTTATAACTTTCTCTGCATCAAAACCTGATTGTATACTTCAATTGTTTTTCAAATGGATGAACTATAAAGTATAATAGTGTGTTGTAATTTAGAATTATATAACTAATAATTATTGTAATAGAATTGAGACTATGCAGAAAAAATTTCTTTAATTAATATTTTAAATTTTAGGCATTTAAATTCCTTTTAAATATGCTGCATTGCTATATAAATTTTATTTGTTTTGCTATTTATTAGATGTTCAATCAGTTATTATTTTTTTTCTTGTATACATTTTATTACCATTTTTGATGCTCCAGACATAAAATCTCGGTTTGGATTAAGAATTCTAACTTATAATTATAGAATTAGTGCCACTTTTAAAACCATTAGTAACTATAAAATGTGTAAAAATGATAATTTTTTTGAATACTCTTGAAACATTCATTGGTAAAAAAATTTAGCAACAAGTTATTCAAAACCTTTATAATCTAATAATTTATTTTGTATACACCATTTCAGTTTCCGTTCAAGATTTTTTTTTTTTTTGCGAAAACCAAAGTAATGAATTATAACCAATTAGTTAATATGAACTTTATCAATATTTATTTATCTGTATGTTGTATTGTTTCGTGTTTTGTCGTAAAGTTATTGATATGTATCAGTGTATGACTTTTGTTAATGTGTTTTTGCTTGTTATTCTACGTGCATATATGGTACCTATTTTTTAATGTTTGTGTCATAATTTGTTTATAATTTTTGTAAGGCACAAACAACTGAATTTCAATTTTATCTGACAGTTTTTAAGAAGCAGAACAGTATGCTACGCATAGTAATATTTTTTATTTCTAATAGAAAAATTACTTAAATTTTAGCAGAGTTTTTTTTTAAAAGACTGCAAGCCTGTGCAAAGCCCACCAACATTCGATGTACGAGCCTGTCATCCCTAGAGCGCCTGTACTGTTTGACCTGTGCTAACAAACACTATACAAAAATTTTTCCCTCGAATTTCATTAACATTTTGTATACTTTAAATAATTTAATATGAACATTAAAAACCTTAATATCTGAGGTTTTTTTGTGTTATATTACCGTAATAATGAAAACATTACATAAGAAAACCCTTGAATATTTGCATTGGATTTTAACTCATTAAATAATGATCTACAATTACTTCAATTACTCCAGTGTGCTAAAATGTAAAATTATATGAAGCTAGTTACATTACGATTATACGAGTAAGGTCTTTTCCCCATTCCGTAGAATTTACACGAAATTTTGGCAGAATTCTCCTTCGGCCAATTTTTGTTATGGCAGTTTTCCATAATGTTATCTTTCCGTCATCTCCGTCAAAACAGGATGAAAAATGCCACAATGGAAAACTACCATATACATTTTTTTTTTTAAATCGTCGTAATAAGAATACAGTGCTGCTCCCTATAATACATTTTTGGAAAAAAATATTTCCTCTCGTCCGCAATCTGGAAGTAATTTTTGATTGCAACTTTCACCATCAGAATCGCTATCTGTAACATTTAAAGTTAACCTGAGAAACAGCGCTACCTACAGAGTATTCTATACACTACTTCAAGAGCAATGCCGCTGTACTCTTTCCATAGAGTGTATAAAAAAATATGGCAGAATGCCGCCGCGTTCTTTGAATTTATAGCATTTTTCCGTTATGGTACTTTTCCGCCTTTTTCGAAGAGGCCAGGCGGAATACTGTCAGTATGGTAGTTTTCCAGTATGGTAGTCTTCCGCGCCCCTTTTCTTTTTAAAACCTGGGTTGCCTGGGTTGATAACCTGACATTTAACTTTATAAATTTTAACTTAATCTTGCGTCAGTTACAGAATACTTAGTTAATTTTTGACTTTTTTTGGAGTACGGTAAAAAAAGTTCCAATAGAACAAATTTTTTTTACAGTATATCTTAATTGTCCTGATTAATTCACCCTTGGCCCTAATATCAATAGCCCCATAACAAACTTAGCATATATACAAACTTGAAAATTATATTGGCCCTGCATGCCTACCTTAGTTTTATAATGATCCAATCAACGGTTTGAATGTTATCGTCGGATAAATTCACATTTAATTATATGTATGTATATACACATACACAAATGTCTATTCTCCAAATTTATCTCGAGACTTCGCTTCTTTCGGTTGACTAGTTAATTTGGTGTTTAAATGATAATACCTGAATGACCGAGTTTGCTCGGTATTTTTTTTTTGTTAAATTGTAATTTTTTTAGAAATTATATTTAAAAACGAATAACATACTGATGAAATGATGAAATATGAATAATTTTTTTTTTCAGCGGCCACACGTTGTGCCGTACGCTCTCGTGAAACATCTATCTCATAAGACCTTTCTGCTCGTGTAATGTTAGTCAAGTTGTGCAAGCATCTTACTGTAGCAGCACGTGTGGGACGAGCGGAAACCTGATTATTTTCATGAAGGTTTTCTTGAAATGAGTCTTCACTGTGTGACGTTTGAGCAACCTGACCAGTTTGTTGACGATGTTCTTCAAGGTGTTCTTGAGACGAGTTGCGGCTTCGTGAAGTTAGATTTATTATAAGCGTTTTTTTTTTTCAAAGATCGTTTAGGCATTTTTAAATGAACACTTGAGTTAAAAAGACACAAATAATATAAGTAAACAATTCATTTTCTCGGTCTTACCTCAAACCAAACACTCATTGGCTTAGTGTTGCTTAACAACGCCATCTACTGGAGTACCTTTAGTGTTGTTGTGCCGTTAAAGCAGTTAGTAGCTCCCAATTAAATAAATTTGTATTATTGCTCGCCAATAGATGTTTATGTTTCAGTTTATTATCGATAAAGTTGATTATTGAAAACACGGATAAAACATTTACTAGCTAGATCGATTTCTCGCCCCCAAAAGCCCCTGCATACTAAATTTCATGAAAAACGTTGGAGCCGTTTCCAAGATACATATTTTATATATATATATATATGTATGTATATATATATATGTATATATATATACACAAGAATTTCTCGTTTAAAGATATAAGATATACCTAATATCTGATGACATTAATTAAATTCGCCATGCAGTCGTCAAATCCTTCTAATTGTGCTGAAACTGGCATCCATAAAAGTACATCGTTATTGTTACCTACTGAAGAAATGAAATGATGATAAAAATTTAACTAAGTTACTATTCAATTTTATTTGAACTTGTTCCATTCCCAGAAAATGTTAAGACGAAATTTCTGAAGTCTTGAACACACAAATAAAAATAACCAACTAAAGAAAAAACCGACAAAATTGGAAACTTTTTCCTTTCTAATGAATGCGGTCATTAACGTCCTTTTATCTGTTCTACTCTTTTCTTCGACTAGGACAAGGTAAAATCAGATCAGATAAATGAAACAATTGAATTTTTAAAAAAAGGACGCTCTTAAATCTTGGCAGCTGGAGGATTCTCTGATAAATCACGGACAGGTTTTTATGATGTAGTAAATCAAACCATCTCGTGCCCTCCAAAGACCGATGCATTCCCTGGGGTTTACGCTTCAAGCCCAAGAACCGGATCAAACACTAGACGCTTCCGTGACCGTTCGAAGGCCGGACGCCTTCAGCACGCCTTCGAGTCAGTATCGGGACACTTTTGTTTCCTCTCCGCACATCGTCCCTCGAGAAGGCCTGTTGACCCGGAGCTCTCGGTCCACCAATCAGCACTCGTCGGGAAAACCTAAGCACCGCCCCCCGCAGCCAAATTTCATGTTTGTGGGCACAGTTTCATTGTTATTTCGTGGAATTTTTTTATATACGTTACCTTTGTACACCGGTACATTATAATTGTCATTTGTATGAAATTTTGAAAAAAAAAAAAAGTTTTTGGTTCAATATACGACTAGTCTTGAAATACAGTTCGCCCGTTTGCCAGAAAGTAAGAAAGACGGGCCAGTCAACCTTTATGGCACCGTCAGCTGGCTGGCCCTACGGCCTTGGAGGGACAGCCCAGCAGGACATCCTTTTGCAATGTATGCTTATCCCGCCGTTGCCTTTTTCGAAGGGTTCCGTTCGGCCATGCTGTAGTGCAGAGTTGAAATTACTGAATATTCGACATGGGATCTTTTAATTAAAACCATCTATGGATTCACCGACACCTTAAACACATTCATAATAACAAATAAGATAAAACAAATTGAATGTACTTATCACAAAACAACGAAGATCCCATTAATTCAAGAACAGATTAGAAATAATAAATATTACACAATTAAATAGAAACACAAGTTCAAGTTGTAGAGAGCATAAAATTGAAATAAATATTTACTAAAGACAACTGAATGGTCTTCGACGCTTCCCAGCTCTCTGCCACATTATATTGTAATTATATTCGCGTTATGTCTTTTATTCGTGCTCTATTTATGATATATTCGTGTTTGGCAGTAAAGTCCATCAGTTTGCAACAGATTAAGTGTACAATTAATAATTTGCGAGTTCAGAGTCGTTAGTTATCTTGTTACTCGAAGTTTTCTATTTTCAATTTAATCATTTTATCGTTATTATATATATATATATATATATATATATATATATTAATCGTTTTAAAGCGTTAACTCGCTAACTTTCTGCACTGATTTAATAACAGGTTTACAACGTAGTATGGATATCCCATAAACAAATGCTACTTGTCTCACAATAATGTTAGGGCCTTACGTCTTGTCACCAGCAATGCCCTCAGAAACGGACAGTCAACTTACAGAATTTGGGAAAGGAAATTGTCATGTCCTCAAGCAAACACCTGAACCCAGTACGACTATTCGTGGAGTTATTTCAATAAATAACTAAATGTGAAAAATATAGGCCGATAACTGTGACCGTAGTGGGTTTTGATTCCGAGGCATCCCGAATGCAAAAGTTGTGTTTTACTGCCACGCTACCTCACACGGTAAATGTGGTCATTTGAGACTAAACTTTACATTGACTGTTTTGAAAATGAAGTAAACTTTTGTTTCTTGTAAAATGTTTTGTTTCAGTTTGAACTGCATCCCACAGTGCTCATACTTCAAGTTGACATGCGAGACAAGTTTGCGGTGGGGAACGCCATTTTCTGCTGTTTTGTAGGTAATTTTATTTCTACTGTAAGTAATTAGATTACTTGTTCACATTTTGCTGATACTGTAGTTATATTAAAAAAATTATTGAATGGAACAGAATTTGTGGGTATTTTTTTTTTGTGATTATATTCCCTTTTAAAGCCTTTTTTTTTGTCGAATGTTGTGAGTGTGTTGGTGTATGTGTGTAGTGTAAATGTTCATCCCCCCCCCCCAATTATTTAATTAATTTATTCTTAACCGTTTTCAATGAATTTTCATAATTGCAAAATCAATAACATTACTTTACTTTTAATAATCATTAACGTCTGAAATACTCATTGCGTTTGAAATATATTCAATTAAAAGTTTCTATTATTGTTCTTTCATAACAAAACAAATAATAATTTAACTTTTTCACTTAAAATATTTAAAAAAAAATTAGTAATTTAAAATATGTTTTCGTTCAAAAAACCAAAGTTTGGTGAAAGTTAGTATATATACATAACTATGCACTTAAAAACATCGAATTATATAATCTGCAATACCACAAATTAGTTTAATCGTATCAGTTTCATTTCATTGTTCTTGTAAAAATTAATTCTCTGGTTACATACCTACATGACGCCATGTAGGTATAAAATATACTTTTATTCACCAAGTTTTGTTTGAATATAAGACCTTGAGAATTTATGGTTTATGCATAGAGAAGATCTTGAGTCACCAGACTTTTCAGCATGGACCGATTAAATTGCGGACCCCCCCCCCCCCCCCCCCCTGTTTACATGACGCCCAGTATATACCAGTCTCTCCATGGTCATGACAAGGGAGAATTTCGCGGATTCGATGACCTTCAGGATAGACTATACAGTCCTCATGTTTACTCTTTACTCGTGGCGATGACGCCAGTATTGACTTGCGAGTCGTCTCAACTGGTTTGCCTGTGACTCGACACTTCTTTGGTTGAGGATTTCTCACTGGCCCAGAGTCGTCCAGATGAACACTGAAATAGCTAAAGAAGCTTAAAGGCATATGTATTTGATATATTGAGCCTATCTCCATATGAATCTGCAAAATTTTCGGGTCTCTAGTAAGGACGAAAATACACAGGATTCGCAAGAGGAGCCCGCGGAAATCCGAAACTCTAGGGGGAGGGGGGGGGGTCGTTAACCGACACATGTCATCTCTGAATATGGTGCTTGCATGTTGTACAATTCACATATTTGGGCCTAAATGCATGCAATCGGTAGAAAACATTTCGTGAATGCGACGGAAGTCAAGAGACGGAAATTTGTAACAATGGCGCTGCCATCTGAGGCGGATGGTGCGAACCGAAGTTCACAAAGATAAAGCAAAATTTATAAGTATTAACTGTTTAATGAATTTTAACAAATTCGTCAGTATTTTAATAAATTTCCTTTGGCAAAAGGTCCAAAACCGGGGTTTATTAATTTTGCAAGACTTTTACCGAAGCCGTATCATTATATAGTTTAAAATTTCGGCTGCTAATCAAATAATTCAATAATCGACGTAGCTGCTCCGTCAGCGTATTCAAGAGGAGGGTGTGGAAACTACGTGTGGTAGGCGTCCAGAAATGTAGTTGTAAAACAAAATTTAAATTATCACACTCGGCATTATTTTTAAAAATTCTAATATTAAATTTTGTATCACGAGATCTGAATGTTAAGTGCATTTTCAAAATGAGAACACATGAATTTGCTCGTTGTCGAGGTTAGATGTCACATTGTCTGTGGCGAGCACTGAAAGACTCGCGCACTTGTTTATTTCCAGTGACCGGAGGGCTGGCGCTCGCCACCGCGGTGCTGGCCGAGACCAAGTTCGGCGACGTGGTGCGGCCCAACGTCCTGCAGCACCTGTCCGGCAGCGCGGCGCTGTACGCGGACGTGTTCGTGATGTCGCTGCAGATATTCCTGTCCATGGCCGTGGCGGAGACGGCGCTGTTCCAGGACCTCGAGGACCAGCTGCGCATACCGCGGGGTGGGTGTGCCTCGCCCCTCGCCCGTCTTTCCCTCGCTCCAAACTCCACGCTCCACGCTCCACGCCCCACGCCCCACGCCCCACGCCCCACGCCCCTCGCCCTTCGCCCCTCGCCCCTCGCCCCGCCCCTCGCCCGTCTTTCCCTCGCCCGTCTTTCCCTCGCTCCAAACTCCAAGCTCCACGCTCCACGCTCCACGCTCCACGCCCCATGCTCCACGCTCCACGCTCCACGCTCCACGCCCCACGCTCCACGCCCCACGCCCCTCGCCCCTCACCACTCGCCCCACGCCCCTCGCCCCTCGCCCCACGCACCTCATCTCTAGCTCTTTTCCAACTACCCTTCTACCCAACTAAATAGCCCTATACTCCACCCACAAACCCCAAACACTACTCCCTATATCCCCTCTACCAAATTCACACTGCACCGTTTAGCTACAACGAGTACAAAACAAATGTATTCGGGCAGTTACAGACGCCCCAGTGTATTGTGCTGTAGCAGCCTTGCATCGTGAAACGAAGTCGGAAACCTTACAAGACTTCTACATCAGAACTACACAAACTTTTTACGATAAATGCGCAAATAGTTTAAATCCACATATTTCTACATTAGGAAATTATGACCCAGACATTAATGAGAAATATAAACGCCCAAAATCTATCCTGTCACACCGCCCGCCGTAGACGCGGACGTGGCGGGACTGCTCTCTGATTGGCCGGCAGCCTGCGGACCAATCAGCGCGCCCCCTCCCCCTGCTCCGAGCGCGAGAACACGCGCGCGGAGCGCACGCACACAAGCTGGCAGCTCACGTACATTAAGTTAATATTAAGTTAAGTTAATATTAGGCCCCAATTATATATAAGCACACATCCCACTACACACTGCACAACACAAACTATCAGGCGAATCAAATAGTCGTGCTTTGGCCCAGCGGGGCCCTAATGGAATAAATAAATTATCCTTCGAAGATTAACAGCGTAGATGGTAGGCTAGAGTCTTTCAATGACAGAAGGTGGCAATTTTCTCTAACTGACTGACTGCCTTTTGCTGGCAACAGGTCGACCTGAAGCTATGTCACCATTCTGGAGTCTGGCTCGATGCCCTGCTCGCGACCGCAGCTCACACAGCGTAGTACTGCAGCTAGGACTTTTCAATGACAGATGGTGGCAATTTCTCTAACTGACCGACAGCCTTTTACTGGCGACAGGTCGACCTGAAGCTATGTCACCACTCTGGAGTCTAGTCCGACGCCACAGTTCGCGACCGCCCCACTTACACGATCATATTACACAGCCACAATGAGTGCTAACTGGCAGCACGACGGGAAACGGCATAAGCCGCCCCCAAAAAGACCAGACCTGACCAAACCAATGCGGACTAAAAGTCCAAGTGCCCCACCCCTTGCATAGTAGAACTTCTACCACGCCCCACTCTTCTTCCAGGACCATCCTTCTATTCCTGTAATCCACCTGCTTGTAATAATGCATGACCTTTGCATCCCGCATGTATGTGCCCAGGGTTTTCCCTCTGTCTATGGAGGTTTTACCTGGGCCCAACTTATCTAGTTTTAGTCTAGAATTAAGAGTGAGGGGAGTTAGTCATGGCGAAAACGTCTGCCATGGCTGGCCAATCCCCTCCTAGCACATGATGCACGTGACCTTCTCTGCATGGTTAAAAACCCGCATGTTTAGAGCATATAGGGCTTGCCCTGAGACGCACTTAGTCTTCCCTACCTAGACCCCTCCCTTACACACATAGTTTTAACTTATGTTAGGAAAAAAAAAAGACAAACGTTTCCTCCCCTCACACTCCACACTTTCGCCATCAACCAACATCCTCTCCCCTCTCCCACTACCTCTGGCCCCCCTTCACTAACTAACCCCTCCACACAACCCACAAACCCTCACACTACTCCCTATCTCCCTCACACTAAAGCCCCAATACACGCCCCTCTCTTGAGCACAGGCTGAGGTGTGCCTAGGTATAGTCTGTTCCAGACATGGGCAAGCTTTTTAACGGGAGGGATTGATAAAATATAATAAAAATATCTAGGCAGGCCGAAAAAAATTGAACAAAACACATTTTTATAAGTGATAAACTTTATTTTTGATTTTTAGATCACACACAACTTATAGAATATGATACAATGTTAAAAAAAACTTGGAAAAAATTACAAAAAATTATTATTCTGTAGAAAGAGTATGAAGGCGTATATGACAGATGTAACTGCGACTGAGCAAAGTTGTTCATAAACTGGTAGGAACTGGGAGTTTGCACGCAACCTACGTGAAGTTGCGTGTTGTAATAGTTAATTTTAGAAGCGATTTTACCGTACTTAAAACGAAACGAGAGATACACTTTATTCTATTCTAGCTACGCAGAAAATAAATTTTTTCCTGTGTGTAATTGTAGGGGCTTTAAAAACCATGTCGCGGGCCTGATTGACTAGCCCGAAGGTCCGTACTTTGCCCATGAATGGTCTATGCCATTAACGATTAATTTTTTTTTGACAGATTCAGGTTATGCATTAACTCCACACACTATATAAAAATAAATAAAATCAAGTAACCTACTTTGTATTCTAAGTTCTAAGTCTAGTTTTTTGTAAAGCATGTATTTTATTTATTTTTTATCAAATTTCATTCCGCAGATTGCACGGACAAATTATTTGTGGCCCCAACATTGAACTACTTATTTGCCAGTAGGTCTGTTAAAAAAAATTATCATGATGGTATCAGGTGTACATTTAGCGCGGCAGTTGTCTAGTATGTTACTTTCTTACTAGTGCGTTTTTAACGACATGGTCTGTCTCATATTATTAATTCGTTTTTAATCGTTTCAAGATTAACGGATCTGTGCGAATCGTTAGCGAACGTCTGCCCCGTGTGCCTTGCACCTTTCAGGCTGGGCACAGATCACCAGTCTATGGCTCACACCATCGCAGGGTAAAGGCGGATTTACAATAGTCCGTCGCCTCCGTCCGTCCGTCCGTCCGTCCGTCCGTCCGTCCGTCAACGCCACGCATATAGCCAAGCGATTAAGGGGCCCGCCTCGTCAGGGTTGTATCTGTGTTGGTGAGGCGGGATGATAAGCGCGACGCTCGCTGGTGCTTCCAGCGCGGTATCGCCTCTAAGCGCAAGGCTCTGAACTGACGCGCAGTCTTCTCGTCGTCACAGGATAACTGTGGAATTTGAGCTGTGACCGTAACATTATATGGCGGAGAAATGAAGATAATGGTGTAATGCAAGTCCCCTTAAGTGCTTTCAAGAATCTGACTGGTTGTTTTAAGCCTAAAAATTACTCTGAAAACATGCGTTTTAGCTATTTTAAGTCTTCTAAAAATACAACTATACCACTCAATTTTGACAGCATTGACAAAGTTTCATAAGTTACCTAGTTTAGAGGAATTATAATCGTAACTTTTGTTCTTCAGGCGAGCACAGATTGATTCAAAACTATTATTTTGCCATTGGCGAAGGTCGATTAATTTTTTGGTTTAAACTAAATTTTATATATGTATACATACATATATATACACATATATATACATATATATACATATATATCTGACTGCCAGTGCGGGCTAAGAAGGGGAAAGGAACGGTCTGCCTACTTCATCCAACACTTGTCTCATTACGCCTTCTTCGGTGAAGTTTCGGCCCTCGAGGGGGAGGGGGGGGGGGTGTTGGTCCAGCCACCATTAAAGCCTTTGGGATTGAATCAACAGTAGTAACACCAAATCGATAAATTAAAAAAAAAACAATAAATACATGAAACTGCTAGATTTGATAAACATATTTCATGTACTTAGTAGTTTAATAAAATACACAATAGACTAATACCTGATAGATCCCAGATTTTTTTTTTATGAAATCATGGGGTTGTTACGTCAGTCGGGTAGATGGCAGACGGTATGGCCAGTATGAACAATGTATCTGATTAATACGTAGGTATGTTACCAACATTATGACAGCTGAAATAACTTTCTTTTCTCTTAGACTAACTATTTCTAATAATTATACATATTAACGGAAGAAAATAAACCTCCAGTGCTTCAAATTTCTCAAAACAGAAGTTAATCACTTTTGACTCCAGATAATCTATAGAGATAATAATGTAAATGTTCGTTCGTTCAAAATCTTAAATCTCAGAAATTTCTCCCGATTGCTTTGAAATTTTTTACACAACGTTGCATTCGAATACGCGCGTGTTTTTATGTACTATGTCAAACCTGAAACAGGTCAAAAGATAAATATATAGATAGGTAAAAGAAAATATATAAAACGAATGTTTGTGTTTCGCCTTCTGTTTTGTAAAGATAAAGATATAGATAGGGAGATAAAGACATAAATAGATAGAGATGTATACAAAGATGGACATATACAGATATATACAGAGATTGAGAGGGATATTTGTAGATATATTGAGATGTAGTGAACTATGGATAGTGAGGTGGATCCAGATACAGGTATAAATATAGATACATGGAGATAAAGAGGGATATGGAGAGATATGGATATGGATATATAGAGAGATAGTGACTGATAGAAATAGAGAGCTATAAAGAGATTTTTTATCCATAGAGAACTATAGTGAGATTTATAGAGGGATATATACATGCTTTGTGTATGTGTAACTACTTCAACAAAATTACAAAAAAAATTATTAAGAGGCATTGGCGTAGCTGTGTTCATAAAGTTGGGGGGGGGGGGGGGACAAATAATGATTTTGATGTCATGTAAACCCATTCCCCTCTTACTAAGACGGTGGTCCGGGGGTCCTCCACCGGAAAATTTTGATTTTAAAAGTGCAAAATAGCGCTTTTTAAGCAGTTTTTGTATCTAACCATTGGATACATCGATGTTAAAATTATTATTGTTTCCTTAAGATACAATTTGATGAGTGAAGAAATTACAAATAAAGTTGGGCAGAATAATATTATAAAATAAAAATATCACGGTCTAGAAAGTTGGGGGACAGTCTCCTCCACCCAAAAAGTTCAGGGGGACACGTCCCCCCTCTCCCCCCCCCCCCGGTTCCTACGCCCATGTTAAGAGGCATAGCAACGCATGCCGGGCATTAGCTAGTATAATATGTAATTTAACAATTTATCCATGAAATGTTTTAGTGTTGACACCTGATGCCGCTTGGTTGTCTCACCTGGTAGTGGGTGCAAGTGACGTGACCGCGCGTGTTGCTGCCGCAGAGTTCTGCTGGCAGAGGTGCGCCGTGCGCTCCGCCGTGGTGGGCGCCGCCGTGCTGATCGGCGAGCTGGTGCCGCGCTTCGACCTCATCATGGCCGTCATCGGCGGCGCTATCACCTGCCCGCTCGTCTTCGTCTTCCCGCCCTTGTTCTACGCGCGGCTGCGGCGCATGCAGCGCGACGCCGCGGCGCCTGCCGTGTCCTCCTCCTCCTCCTCGTCCTCCTCCTCCTCCTCCTCCTCGACCTCCTCGCACTCCTCCTCGGAGGGGGAGGCCAACTGCGACGGGTCGCTGTTCGCGCGCGCGGCGGCGCGCCTCCTGGGCGGATGCGCGTGCCTGAAGGTGGACCAGCCCCCGCGGCACCTGGGCGCCGGCGAGAAGGCCTCGCTGCTGCTCGTCGTGTGCGTCGGAGGCGTCGCGACGCTGCTGGCGTCCTACTTCAGCGTGCACGCCACCGTCGTCTACGGCGAGTTCGCTCCCCCCTGCTTCCTGTGAAAACACCTCGACGACGACGATCCTGCCCGAACACGGAACCCAGGTCGCGCGCCGGGAATTGGGATTCCACGTGTCGGTCTCACGCGCCGTGATGGTTATTTAATTTTCTTGCCGTTACTTTCACTGAACGACTATTCCTATAAATTTACCTCCATATCAAGGGTACCAGTCAGTAGACCGTCAGTCATTTGACCGAAATGTTGGTCTAATGCCTTTCGTTAGTCTTTTTTTTTGGAAAAAAATAACTTTCGGTCTAGTGCCTTTCAGTCCGGTGTCTGTCGGTTAAATGACTGTCGGTCCAAAGTGCCTGTCGGTGAAACAACGAAATTTCGGCCTACTGCCGTGCTACCGATATTGTATTACAGTTTTGTGTGTGTGTCGTCACAAAATTTCGTCAACATATGCTTAGGTCTGCGAAGTGGTATTTTACTTCCGCAAAAAATTTTCTACTGATGGACGCTTGCGTGAACTTAATAATACCTTTAAAATAACGTTTAGAAAATATCCGGTGAGAATAGTTGTAACCAAAAATAAAAGTGGCCCGTGATCCTATTTTTTAAAAATAATTCTGTATGAAGTTACCTGTGATTCTATTCTGACACGTTAAAGTAATTAAATATCAAGAATCTTTACATTCTTTCCACTTACAGGGTTTAAGAAACCGTTTATTATAACAATTTCAAGCCCTCAGACAGCAATTCTAAATTTTTCTTGGAGTTTTTAGTTTGATTTGTAAGAACCAGATACATAATTTTTTAAAATGCATTTTCTCCCCTTTCGTGTAGAGTTAAACATGATACCTAAATGAGTGAATAATGTCAAAAATATTTTCTGACGAACGTGCGACGTTGCTAGTGTTTTTGTGCTACACCTGCCTTTGCTTGGGTGGTTGTCGCCTCAATCACTCTTCAATACCACCATTCCTTAAGGCCATGCACATACTGTCAACATTTTTCTTCCAACACCTTCCAAAAAAAAACTTTGTCAAATAATATTGGACGGTCATATCGACACCGAAAACTTCACTTACGCATTCATATTTGTTTGACAAGTTGTATGATTAATAATATATCAAATATTTCGTATATTGGACTGGTTATAAAATAATGTTAAAAATTTGACGGAATCAATTAGAAGCGCGACCTACGAAAACAAGAACGGAAAATTTCCTTATAAGAGAATCTTTAAATGTCAAACACATGGGCTATTAATTAATTTATTATAAGGTAAAAATAGCCAAAATAATGTTAATTATGTAATAATGTTAATAATGTAAGTAATGTGTAAAAAGCAAATGATTTTTCTTAAACTTTCGATGATACGGGACATTTATTTTGCTATACAAATTTGTTATAAATTAATAAGTATAAATTTTCCATTCAGCACTGGTTTGCGTTAATTGAATTTTAAAATAAGATTAACATTGGAAAATTTTCTGCTAGCTCAGTATAATAATAAATTTAATATTCTGACATGATTTAATATTTTTTGGAGGTTATTTGACCAACTTAAATTGATAGCGAAAATTGAAAGCCATATTTTGTTCAGTATAACCCTCTAACTTTATATTTAAATGAAGTCGGAGGCGAAAATTTGTCCGTGTAGCAAAACATTTTAACTCCACATACAGTTGTTCTATGTTGTTATCGCCACCCATGCACATAAGCCAACTCCTTGTGGACAGCGATGCCTGCAGGAGGAAGCACAATAAAGGGAGGTAGTGTACTGACACTAGCAACACTGGGTCAGCATTTCCGCATATTCGCACAATTTCCCGTTGACTATGAACGGGTGTATACACATTCGACATACGTCAACATTTTTTCGCCTATGGTATCTGAAGTCTTTCACGCAGATCGGCATAATGTAACAACATGAAAGAAAAATTAAAATTTCTGAAGATACTGCATAATTAATGTAAAAATAACTAAGAAACGATATCTACATAGAACTTTTACTGGATCACGGGGTAACGAGAACTTAAACTTAAGTATCAATAAAAGAAATCTCTGTAACTTATAAGAGTTACAGTTAATAAATAAAATGAGATCTTTAACCGGATTACAGAGTAACAGGAACTAAGCCGAAGTATATGTTATAGAAATCTCTGTTGCTTATAAGAGCTATAGCTAATGAATGAAATGAGCTACCACAGAGATCTTTAACCGGATCACAGGGTAACAGTAAATAAGCCGAAGTATATGTAATAGAAATCTCTTGTTACTTATGAGATTTACAGTTAATAAATGAAACGAGCTACCACAGAGATCTTTAACCGGATTACAGGGTAACAGGAACTAAGCCGAAGTATATGTTATATAAATCTCTGTTGCTTATAAGAGCTATAGCTAATGAATGAAAGGAGCTACCACAGAGATCTTTAACCGGATCACAGGGTAACAGTAAATAAACCGAAGTATATGTAATAGAAATCTCTTGTTACTTATGAGATTTACAGTTAATAAATGAAAGGAGCTACCACAGAGATCTTTAACCGGATTACAGAGTAACAGGAACTAAGCCGAAGTATATGTTATATAAATCTCTGTTGCTTATAAGAGCTATAGCTAATGAATGAAAGGAGCTACCACAGAGATCTTTAACCGGATCACAGGGTAACAGTAAATAAACCGAAGTATATGTAATAGAAATCTCTTGTTACTTATGAGATTTACAGTTAATAAATGAAACGAGCTACCACAGAGATCTTTAACCGGATTACAGAGTAACAGGAACTAAGCCGAAGTATATGTTATAGAAATCTCTGTTGCTTATAAGAGCTATAGCTAATGAATAAAAGGAGCTACCACAGAGATCTTTAACCGGATCACAGGGTAACAGTAAATAAACCGAAGTATATGTAATAGAAATCTCTTGTTACTTATGAGATTTACAGTTAAAAAATGAAACGAGCTACTACAGAGATCTTTAACCGGATTACAGGGTAACAGGAACTAAGCCGAAGTATATGTTATAGAAATCTCTGTTGCTTATAAGAGCTATAGCTAATGAATGAAGTGACCAAGGAAAGTCCTAGCACAGATATTTAACTGGATCACAGGGTGACAGGATCTAAGCTTTAGTATCAGCAGTAGAATGCTCAATACTTCAGGCTGGCCGGAGCGACAGGTCTGTCCCTCGGGTAGGGCAGCCGGCTCCTGTGTCAGCCCCATCCCATCCATGCAGACCCTGCCTCAGGCGGGAAACTACATGTCAACAATAATTTTTTAATAGAATGCTCAGTAACATAGCTAGTTTGTAAGACTAAACAAACAGTCTTCGTGCGTTGTAAGAGCGGGAAATTTTTTTCATTATAGGCATAATTTTTATTTAATTTGATGGTGTTTTTAATTACTTTGTTTTCGATGCCTGTAGACAAAATACCAGTGTAAGGAGCTTACTATTAAGGCCATGCGTTGAAAGTTGAGTACATAACGGACTCTAAATTAATCGATAAATGATTAGTTGCCCGAAAACTATTTATTTCTGAGAAGGTAGGGACAAGTTTAGTTTCGGCAGTAGAATGGACCCTGGGAATGAATGCTCAATGAAAACTTCACTTACTGCATAAAATAAAAATTATGCTTGGAATAAATTAATATATTTGTTTGATTAAAAATAATTATGTATTTTTTTATTGATTTTTTAAAATCCATTTTGCTAGTCATTAGAACTTAATCTTTTCAAAGAAACCAAATGACCATTAAAATATTTTAAGCGAATTTTAATTTATTCAAACATTTTATTTTGCAATTGTAAAAGAAAATCATTGAAATATATTTCGTTGTAAGATTTGAATTCTAAAGAGGTTTTTATGTGATTTTAATTATTAAACAACAAAATTTTATTGAATATTCGTTTATTTTTGGTTTCAAGCCCTAATTTTATATAAAAAAAGTTTGATTTTTTAAACTATAGACCGTTTTTTACTTTCTATACATTCAGTTCTTCGTGATAAAAAAAACCGACACATTATTGTTTTTGTATTCTCGCATTTCATGCACGATGTGACCTTCCCTGTCTTCTGAATCTACGGGTATTAGCCTATGTTTTTGGGTACTTAAGAATTAACAATAAGAATTGGTCCTGTACTTAAAATATGATCTGAATATTCGAGTGTTATTGTGTATGGTATTATATAATATTATGTATGATATTATATATGAGACCCCGCGCTGAAGATGTTCGAACAGCTGGTAAACTGCCAATCATAAACCAATAATTACACTTGTATACACAGAGTAATATTCTTACTTTTATCACTTAAGAATTCAATCGTAAATTAGACTAAGTGCTCTGAATGACTCTGTTACGAAAAACAATTTTTGTTCGACATTGTGCTTGCATTTATTCTTCTTCCTGTTCACACAACCTGTTCCCACAATCTGCGTGCATTGCCATTTTGCAAATTACAGTTACATATCAACTTTGATATCTTGGGTTATTAGCATACAGCAGTAATGTTCATATAGAACACGAAGTGTTCCGCCATAAACCAACCACGTTAACATTTTTTTTATTCTAAAAAGGAGTAAAATAAACTAAAACTGTCGTCGATTTTTATAACATTTTTGCGCCAAAATATTAACTTCTTGTATGAGCATTTTGTAAAAATTTCTGTACTATATTAAAATAAAATAAGTCACTTAAATATGTATATTTGTTTCAACGAAGTTAAAATTTTGTACCTTTTTTAGTGTTGTAATTTATGCAGGAGAGTTAGATGTATTGTTCTATTAGCGTAGGTGTCTATTATACATTTTACCTCACTTGCTAAACAAACCGTAGCTGCATAAAGACTAGTGTTAGGAGATAATTTGTTCCATTAACACGGCAAATATTGCTCACACCCACTCCATTTTTATTTGCATAAATCAATACTAATATTTCTATGGAGAACTGTCTAACTTTCAATTGTGCGTTAATGGAATTACTTGCTGCGAGAGTTGTTCGTTAATTCCTCCCCTCTTTGCTAACTACTAAAACGTTTTTACATCAATTTGTGCCTTGGATTTTGAAAAATAATTTTCAATATTTGTGCTTTTGTGAAATGTATTTTAAACAGTGATTCTTGAACTTTACACCATTAAAAAACCACGCATCAGACAACTGTACTTAATCATGACTATTGCAAAATAATATATTATAAATGGTAAAGAATGACACCTTAGTTCATATGTTACTAAGTTAATGACGCCAAAAACCTTCCGAATAAAAGAAGAGGAAAACGAATTCAATAAAAACTCTTTGAACCATAAATTCGTTGTAATATTATACATTTTATTTTATCTGTTCTTATGAATACTGCTTCATATTTTGTACTTACTGAATACAAACATTTTTTATCATATGGTGTTTTATTGAATGTGATTTATGTAACACTGAAACTAAAATATGAAGCAACCATGAAATGCTATCAGGTTCAAGACCAGGTTGGTTGGTGTTTGAGACTACTTAGCGCTTAGGTCGTTATGGCACAAATTCTCGGGATTCCCTATTCGGATTCCTTGTCAAAGAGTGGTTTTGTTTCCCTGTTGGCTGATAATCCACTTAATATTTCAGTACCTACTAGTATAACTTCACCACGCACATGTGCCTACAATTCACTGAGTAAATCCATTGCATTAATGGTGTATATAGTTTTATCTAAGCTCATGTTGTGTCTCCAAGAACAGCTAGGCCACCTACACACCAACTTCCCAAGAAGGATGTATCCTTCATGGTCTTCCCTGGCATGTAAAGTGCAGCTACTGCCACTGTGAATTCAGCATGAAATTATCTCCATATGACCAAACGATCGGTATATATTAGTACTACAGAAACAAAACAAGCAATCTTACAGAAGTGAAATGGCGTGGCAGCTTTTTGATGCAGTCCCACTAATACATCTGTCGGGTGAAAATTCTGGTCCGGGGCTTGCCCCATTGCAGAAAACTCCAGCCGCAATCATCAATACAACATAGCCATAACAAATTTTACGTGCCATTCCGATCACTAGCAACGAGGGAAATTAGTGGGCTTGCCATCAAAAATTTTGCCTTGGATATTAGGAAGTTAATTGGCCGAGAGAGACCCTCTAAGCGATCTAATTGGTAATTGTCTACTCCACGTTTTGGATTATTTCGCAGTGGTTGGGCCTGTGTGTGTAAATTAGTTGGCCAATCACGTTAGGCCGTGTTGCTAGTCATTTCGGTCACTTCTTCTGGAGTTTGGCAGACATTACAGTTTTACTTGCCTAGATATTTGCTGAGGCAATATTGTAAAAACGGCCTGTGAGGTGTTGAAATAGTGGAAAAGGATGTATGAGTCGAGCACAAACCCGTCCTAGACGTCGGACTCTGGGGCCAAACTCCCTAATCTTCAGTGCGTAATGGGACCATAACAACCAGTCCACCTGCTGCATGGTTCCATTCCATCAACCAAGGAAATCTACTCGGAGATTTCTGAGTATTTGTACCTAAACGAGTAAGTCGGATGATTACTACCGACTATGTCTAGCCCCAGAGATCAGAATGAGCTTGCTTGCACGACAAGTCTGCAAGCTTGGATCAAGCTGGAATCAAGCTTACAAGTCCACACGTAATCAACTTGCTGCAAGGTTGCTACAGCCTGTAATTCAGATTTCCATCGCATGACTGAAGCATTGCATCAAACTTATAAACTTGTATGATGGTTTCAATCACGAGTTAACTTGGCAAAACTATCCCAAAGTTGTAACAATGTTGTGAAAGCAAGTCAATATCTTAATAAAGCATTGTTTACCCTTTAATTTTTTTAAAATCAAACTTAGTAATGACAAGCTTGCCCAGTACGTCTAGCTCGCGTTGCTCTGCAAATCTTCAAAAAAGCGAAAATGCTACCTGGAAAGTAATTACTTTGTGTGATAAGCCAAATGATCTTTGCATGGCTGAGAGTGAGCCAGTGACATAAGTTACGCCTGTAGTACCTCACTTGAATTAAAATCAAGGGTGGCAGGTTGAAGCCAGTTTGTCACTTAGGTCAGAAAGGATCCATAGTAGTCGTTAGTATCTTTCCATTTTGTTTCTTGTTCAGAGGGTAGCTTCTTCTGTCTGATCTTAGGGTATGTACATTCTCACATCGCAACGATCTGAAACCTGTCTCAAAAAAGCATCTCACACATTCTCTAAGAATAATTGCCAACAAATATAATTGGCACTTTTCGTAGCGGGCCGAATATTAAATATAAGTATACCGATGCACCCGGTCACTTAGCTTGTTATATATTTTTTTCAATTTCCAGCTCCTGTTCTTATCTGTATGAAAATTAGGTTCTACCCACCTCATAACCAAGAGAGGGCTTAAATCCCAAATCATTATCCCTGATTTAAGTTTTTCATGTTTTCGCGAAATAACTCCAGGCATTTGTTGGGATGGTTCCCTGTAATAGGCCATGGCCGATTCATCCCTCAATTTACCTGATTTGTAATACGCCCATCTCCAATTTCATCGCTGGCTATGAGTTTATCCAAAATAGCTACCTTGTGGTGCATGCTGCTTAATTGAAGACGAATTTTGCCAGTTGGTGAAAATTTGGTTTTCAATATTCTCATATAAAAAAACATGCTGTGTCCTGCACAACGTAAGACTGTGATAGTAATATAAACTAAAAAAAAGTTAAAAAAAAGTATAAATATTCATTCCTATTTACCAAATATATTCACATTCTGCAAAAAATAATTTCGAACAATTCCGTGGTCGAATAACTATTTGAAATAAATCGTGCAAAGACCTTTTGAAGCATATTATTATAATTAATTTTTTAAGTAAATGCTTTAGATGTTTAAATAATTCAGTTATAAATAATTCATACCTGCTATATCATTCGGTTCCAAATTACGAACTTTCTGTTACAGTTTTTTCAACTAATTCTACACAAATTATTATTATTTTTATTTTGCGTTTATAGGTGTAGGTTATATGGTGTACATCTATTACCCATCAAAAAACATGGAGAAAGGTAGGTAATGGCTGCATAAAAGATATTAAATGTGAATAAATTCAACTTTCCTTGTTATAAAAAATTACTGTAGAAGGCAGCATAAAACAACCTAAAAATTAGTTTTCCCATGAAATCATATAGATGCATTTCATTCAAAGAGAGATCTTTCCAAAGATATAAACTGAGTGCATGTGACATATTGTTGTTTGTGTTCAGTCTCACGAAATTTCCATCGGTATTTGAGTCGGAATATTTGCCAGATTTTCTATTAGTAACTTGTTATTATTTCAGCTCCTGAATCTTTACCTTACCTCCTTGTTGAAGATCGTCAGCTGTATTCATCTTAAGTTTTTAGCTTTCCTTCGACCATGACCTCAGTGGTATCACCAAAAACACTAGAAACAAATACATGACAGCTTCATGTTCTTTGTGCGAAAATATCTGCAATTTTTGTCACACCACTTCAATAGATGAAAAAAAAAGGTGCAGTATTGACTCAGTATTTGTTTAAAACCTACGATGCCAAAATTATGTTTTATTTTTAATAACAAAACCATTTTTTGTCGTTAAAAATTGATTTTGAAAAACTTCCGTTGTTTCAAATTTCCTTAAAGTAGTGACAAAAGTTTGTCACCACATTTAAAAAGACTCATAATTAACAATGCACTAATGACAACAACTTGCTGCTAGGTTATTGCATGTTCACTTGATAGAAAATAATTATCTGGAATCGGTTTTTAGCGTAGGTATTTGGTACTCACCCAGTATTTCATTCTCCAGAAATGTTCTGCCATAACTGTGTTTTTATTTATTTTTTTGTGACCTAATTGTAAATTATTTCGGTCATTGTTAGTACGAAGGTTTTTTTGTAATAAGGTAATTTTGTAATAAGAAAAGTACTGTTCATATCATTGAAACTTTTTTCCCGTATTCTATATACTTTTATCTAATTTTCTACAAAATTTCAATTTTTGTTCAAGCATATATCACACCGCTCCACAAGTATTTGAATTCCAACGTCAAAGAAATCTGCCGCCTGTGATGAAGAAAACCAATCCATGGCAGCAGATTTCACTTCGTCGTCGTCACTGAACCATTCAACATCAAATAAATTCTTTAAGTGCCGAAACAAGTGAACATCACTGGCTCCAAAGTCTCAACTGTAATGTGGTTGATCCAGTTGTCTCCGTACAAAAGACCTGGCTGGACCTTGTGTTACTTTATGACGGCCGAACTCCAAGGACCATCCTAGAGTTCACCTTCCTGGTGAACTGAATAAAAGGGTTAGTTAGAGTTTAGCATTTCTTTCGAATCAAGGTCGTTGGAAACGGACGAATGATGCAGCGGTGAGGGGGATGGAAAAAACGACGGAATGCTTTGATGTGGTGAATGGGAGTACTCTGAGAAGGACCACTTGCGCGAGGCAACTTACACCAGGTTTCCCACTTGTGGTGGATCCGGACCTGGCCCAGCCGAGAACCGAATACCGAACGCCCTGGAGGAAGGTGAGTTTTCTGAACACTTAACGGGCATAAGGCCTCGCCATCTTGCAATTTGAAATATTTTGATACCGCTTGCGATACAGCTTCCGTGATAATTTTTTTGACTACTTGTTGAAGTCAACAATTGAGACTGGTGTGATTATTATGATAGCTGAGGTTGCACGCGTGAAATAATAATTTTTAAAGTAAAACTTCTTTGCTGAAGGGGGGTAACAATTTTCGAACGTTACGAAAATTCTGATCGCATGAGGGGAATTTGCTAGGTATGTGGTAGGGGAATAGTTAGGTATGTGGTGGGGGAACCGGCAGAGGAGACGGCACGGCACAAACATTTGCACACTTTTTTGCACACACTTATGCACACACTTGCACAACTTTTGATCACACTTGCA
Source organism: Bacillus rossius redtenbacheri (assembly GCF_032445375.1). Taxonomy (NCBI): domain Eukaryota; kingdom Metazoa; phylum Arthropoda; class Insecta; order Phasmatodea; family Bacillidae; genus Bacillus; species Bacillus rossius. The sequence goes on along the minus strand of NC_086330.1, from coordinate 341,527,491 downwards.
CAAACTTTTGCACACACTTGCACACACTTTTACACACACTTTCTACTTCTCACGGCGCTTACAGTAAATATGTGATTGAAACAATGTGTAGAAGGTCTGGGAGATACGATTTATTCCTTGACATGCCAACAAAATTGGGACAAATAGTTACAAAATTATAATTATAGCAAAAAGATGGGAAAACCAATATTGTTTGGCCTATCTCCCTTAACCACAATAGTTCTTGTGTTGCATCGAGCGTCGTTCATAATTCATAATTATAATTCATTAGAACTTGGAAGTCGTCACGTTATCCAGCTGTGGGTTTTCAACTTCAACTTCAAGTGTTTCTGCTTCTACGTTTTATTATTTTCTACTTTAGATTATCATGTGTGGATTTTACGATCACGAGTATTTTTTTTTCTTTTTTATCATGTTAAGTAGTTTACCGGATTTTACCCCATATCTGCCGATACTTGACAAAACTTTATACATCATTCTCCTTTCCTTCGAGAAGCATACGTTTAATGGGACTAGTGATAAGTACCATCATTCCTGTATGATATTCTTTGATATCTCTCGAGTGCAATCTCATATCGATTATTTCAGCTATATGAACTGATGTCTGATGCATCCTGTTTTTTATATATTTTTTATCATGAGCCGGTTTCGGGGTAGCCGGCGACGGACATTTGGACTTCGCGTCTTGCCTCGAGAGCTTGTCCGCAACGGGAGACTATCCCCACCCCCTTTTCCCCTCCTCAGCTTTCCCCTGGGGGAGCGCAGTACTCGTTTTTTGCGCCAGCTTATGGCATCGGCGAGTATCGAGCCTTCTTCGCTGTTTTATTCTCCGAGCTGGCAGCATGCACGTCTGTTAAGTTAATTTAGTTTTGTCGGGTCTTCGCACGAGGACGGCGTGCCAGATGTAAGTCATCTCAGAACATAGTAGTAGTTTTCAATTTTATCAATTTTATTTCGGCCCCGCCTGTGAAAATAACGTTTGGCATTAATATTTTCAATAATTTCGTTTTTTTTAATTGATTTCTGTAACGCGTTCATATAGCTCGATGAGAGAGTACAGACTAGCTATAATTCGTGATGTGAAAATGTCATGTTGGCCTCGCATTTGGTTCATTGGCGTGGTCACTGATTTTTTAAGCGAGTGTTCGTGAGCATTAAATGCATTATGCGAGGAACGTAGAGACATCGCTTGGTAATTGTTCTAGTCATGTTAAATCACGTGTGCTGCAGCACCAAGTATTTTAACTCAACTTCCCTGCATTTCGTTACGTTGCTCGCACCTTCATAAGGTCCCAGGGTTTTTATCGCCGATGCATGCGTTGTGTCATGCTATCGGGATCGGAAAACGGAATAGAGTTTGTTTGTATGTCTCACGTTGCGGCGTTCGCACCCGTGCAATAAATGTAATGCCTCTGTGTTACCCGAATGTAATGCGAGTATTTTTCAGTAGAATTTTCGGAATATTTAATCATGGTATTGTTTTAACTCGGAGGTGCTCCGTTTACATGTAGATTACGTAAATACGTGGTTGTAAAGTACGTTAACTAGTACAACTGTAAAATTGGCACGTAATACACGGGCTAGTTTTTTGCAACATTTAAGTTGTCAGTTTATAACCATGTTGTTTTGGGTCGTAAAGAGTGTACAAGTTATGATACTGTAAAGTCACACTCACTATAACTTGTTTTGTGCGTTTTTTTTTCTAGCTTTGTAATTTGATTTGGTAAAATATTTGTAATCGCACTAAATCTCATCTTGTGTTATTCTCATGTCAGACCATTTATTTAGATTTTAAATAATAACTTGATACACGCGCACGGTCATTTTACCAGTCCCAATATTGTAAACTTTTTTTTAAGACTTTTCCGCCTGTGGGCCTGCGTACAGCATTTCATGTGAAAGATATATGCGTTTTTTCCCCTACTTTGAAAACCTTTAAGAGTCTGTGTTTTGAATTCTGATTTGTTCTGTTTGATCAACGGTCGCACGTTTCCGAAACTATAACTGCTCTTCCTGGTAATTGCAGGTCATGCATTCGACACTTAATGAACAAGGCTGGAGACTTCATTCGCTTCTCCACCTACACTTGTAAAGGAATCAAGGGATTTGGATCAGCTGTGAGGGTTTGCAATTGATGCATAGCTGATCCCACCCCTCCCCACAAATTCCGTTGGTTTTTAAACGTTAAGTATTTAAAAAAAGAGACTCAATAATGTATATATTTTTAAAGTTTTAGTACCATTCAGTACTGTAATTTATTACGTAGTTTTTAATAATACAGAATTGTCACTCCATAAAAACGATCTTGATTTAGCGGGAGGACACGTGGCCGTGGAAAAAGAAAAACGACCTTGCAGGCGCCGGGACGTAGGTCGAAAAAACGACCGATTGGGAAGTGTGTTGGCAGTCGGAGGCTGAGCGCTGACCGGCCGGCGCGTGGGCCGCAGACGACAGTTGGAGCGGGCACGGGCCGGGAGAACTCGGTGCTGCAGTTTATAAACTTACATGATTCGCGTTCAAAGCAATCGGGTGAATGATTAAGAATTCGCGTAACCACGCAAGAGAAGCGAGGCCAATGGTGTTCGGCAAAAAAAGCGTTCTTCACGTACTAAGCCGGAAGAAAAAACTAATAAAAGCTCGCACCATTGCAACCCAGCAATCCCCATTATATGTAATATATTACTATATATATATAGTAACATTCACCGCAGCCAACGACTCTTATTGGTTAGGATGGCCCAGTGTGTTTGCAAGGGCCACTGTGGACTTTTCTGGGACATCGCCTTCAGATTCAAGTAAGTGACAGTTCACATTTGAAAATTTTGTATCCTAAAAAACCAGAAAGAAACCATATTTCCGCCCAAATCATTAATAAACTTTTAAAGATCTGTTCATTTGGCACTAAGACTTGTTCCAGGGTGAACCTCGTGTCAAAGTTTAATTATTTTAAAAACTTCACAGTGACCTATTTTAGTGCCCACCAAAGGACTGCGAATATTAACTTTGTGTGTTTGTAAACTTTAGGCATAAACTTAGTTTCTGTAACTCGTGAAGTTGACGACAATTATCTACGAACAAAAAGTTATTGTATCATTATGATAGTCGATAAAGCATGCTAGCGTGAATTTTTATCAAGCTGCAAGGAAACTACCAGTACTTAATTATTATAAAGAAAAATACAATTTAGAAACTTGGTGACATTTTATGCAACACAAACGTCAGATTTTAGTAATGCATCTGAGTAATATTTTAATATGTGTAACTTTATTTGGCATCTAATGTCTCAAAATTAAATGTGTAAATTTGAATGTAATGCGGAAAGTACGTATTTATTATCAGTAATATGATGCCTTGATGCCTTCTATTTGAGAGTTAACAGCATATTTTTCTCGCAGTAAATATACATTTTTAAAGCATATCTCATATGATAATTAGCGGGCGTTCCTACATAATTTCCTAAATAACTTTCAGAATAGTTCTCAAATTTTTTTTAACAATAAATTGTGAGTTTGTGATACTTCCTCATGTCACTTAGTTCATGATTACTGGAGGAATGGGCGTAGCAATGCTGACAGAAAGCTGCATATGCGAGTGGGATTTTGGTCGAAGATGCATTGGTGAAATGAGCGCTCAACCTCAGTTAAAACGGTGCTAAAAATCATTAGGTTCTATGACGCAAAATCTCTAAGCAGTTTCAGTTTTCAAGGGAGTCATCATTTTCTTCTATGTTACTCAGTCTTGAGCTCTCTTTTCCCAGTCGGTAAACCACGTGCATACTTCTTTTCTGACGCTGGAAAATAATTGTAAGATTTTTGAGCCACATGCGAGATAAAGGTAATTTTCCTGTAACCACTACACTCATTAACATTAATATTTTTAGGTTAATTTCGAAGAAAGACTACCTATTATAGACGTTACCATGGTGTGAATTCCATAAAATATTAATATAGTTTTTCGTTTCATGACCCCAAAACCACCGTCGACTGAAAAGTTTATATATATATATATCTAACACATTTTTGCCCTCACGAAAACTGCCGTAATTTACACAAATCACTTCCAAACTGATAAATAAAATATAGTAATGGAAAATCTCGGTTCAGTTCGTTAATGGGCAAGATCCTACCAAAAGTGTAGAAAAGAAAGAGGAAATGTTTTTTTTGAAAATTAGAAGACAAAAAACGTCATAACTCCGATACTTAAACGAATATCGCATCCGTTTGAACGTAACATAACTCTTAGAAGTAATACCAAAAAATGTTTTCTAAATATATTTTTGATACGACCAACCATAACTGCAAGGGGTAATAAAAAAGGTTTAAGGACAATTAAATTCATACTTCCCCTTAGTAGGCACCCTATCGAATCCGTTCAAATTGTTTGTAAATCTTATAATTTTTATCTAAAACTTTTAGCTGAAATAATTTTTGATAATTCATAATATTCCCGAAAGGGGTTGAATAATACAGTTGTAGAAATGTACGCTATGAAATCCGTGATTATTTTTTGTGAAACTTAAAAATATAATTTACAAGTTTTGTCCGGAATAATTTTTTGTATGACTAACCATTACTGAAAGAGATAGAAAAAAACAGGATTTTAAAGGAAAAAAATTAATAACTCCCTTAATAAGTACATTATAAATAAGTTTAAACTTTTGTAAATCTTATAAATATTATCATAAACTTTTGTCTTAAACAATTTTTATACAACCAATCTTCCTGATATGGATGAAATAAACAGGCATTAAAGGACAGAAAAATGGCTAAATCCCTTATCAGGAAACCTGTAAAAAACTATAATAAATAATTGTAAACCTGTTTAAAACGATTTAAAACTTTGGTCTGAAACAATTATTAAAAAGGCGAACCATTAGTACAATGGGTAAAAAAAATGGAGAGAGAGGTTTAAAACATTGTTTTTTAATTTCCGTACCATGTACACAATTAAGTCCGTTTTTATATATTGCAAACATCAAAATATTATCTGCAACGAAAGTTTTAAACATAATTGTGTATAATTTTTTTATATCCACCAATATTATGCATTAAGGGATGAAAAAAGGGAATGCGGTGGTTTTTCAGAATCTCAATGAAGCAGTTATATGTTTAACAGTAATTTTCTTATTATTATGAATGTCATGTGCGCAAATTTTCACAAGAATGATAAAATACCAAGAAGAACATTGCTCGAGTATTTAAAAAAATCTCTGATTGGAATATATATTTTATTTAATGATTTCGTAAATAAATTATTCTGATTTTTTTCTATTATACGAGTATAGTAATATGTATATCTTTGACGAAACGAACTACTTCCGTAAAACAGAGGTTGAAAAAAAAATTCAAAACTTCATTAATATCAAATTTGTCCGAATTTATTCTAAAAAATCGTAATATTATCATGAAACTTGATCCGAAGCAAACCTTTATACCACCACGTATTAGTGCAAGGGATAAAAAATAGTGTTTGGATTTAAAAAAAATAATAACTACCTTAGTAGCCATATGAAAATCTTTCTAAGCTATTCAATGCTGGATGCATTGAGTTAAAAACATTTGAAGTATATTCACTGCATGGAACATAAGAAAATGTTTTATCGATCATTTTGGAGAACATAAAGGATGTCATTTACATTAAGTTCTTAAAAGGTTTCAGAAGTTGGTAGAAGTTTCCAGAACATTTCCAGAAGAAATATGCAGGCACTTCGAAACCTTCCAAGCCTGTAGGCTGGTGTAAGATACGTGTGTGTGTGTGTGTATATATATATATATATATATATATATAGCTAATAATTTGGTCTAATATACTTCTTGTAAGGGAAAGAATATATTTACACAAAACGCATCCTGAGGTATCATTATTAGTATCATTTAAAGCCACATTTAAAAGTTACTGTTTCATTTTTTTTTCTTTAGTCCCTGCAGCTTTCGTGTTACCATATATTTTCAAAGAATAATGCTTTATCGAACGTTCACGTGAAAAAACTGTATACATCAAAGAATTCTGGCCATGCTGTTTTATTTTTTATTTTTGGACAAACGTCTCATTTTACATTTTGATTGTTTGTGCCCCTTTTGAGGTTAGTTTCACGGGGAATAATTGTAACACTTCACATTCCTGACTAAACTGTAAATTTTTTTCGTTGTAAATTGAACGTAAATATTCAAGTTAAATTACAGATATTTGTAAATTTATACACTTACAAGAAAATAACTGTATCACTACTAAAATGTTACGCAGTAATACTGGTTTCAGATTCTTGTCCGGGCATTTATGCTTTATGTTGTCCCAGAACTTGCAATTAAGTTATTTGTAAACCGTTATTTCCCTGAATAGCTTTCCAGTATTAACTGCACACTCAATAAGCATGATATAACAAAGCAAAGTCAAATTATTGTCTATTTGATTATCTTTTACATATGCTTGAATGAATAATCAATTAAAATATTAAATTTTGCGCCTGTGTTCGTAAAAATAACCATAGCCACGTATTTTGTAAAGTTACAATATCTTTATTGTAGTATTACTAATTATTTCTTGGCAACTGGTTTACAAATGAATATTTTGTAAAGGAAAATTTTTTTTTGCATATATTTCAATACCACTTCACGTGTGAAATAAACTGAGTCTCAGCAGCTTCGGAGAAAGTTTCACATGCCGCTGAAACTTTTCTTTGGGCCTAGAGTTTTGTTGACATTGAGGTATTTGGAGACGGCAACAACAAACCATGGATATATGCAATAAATGGAGCATGGTCTATTGCAACAAACCATCACAGCATTTTCCTAGAGATATAGTATAAGAAAATCACGGGAAAACCGACACTCCGGAAAGAAAACAAAACAATTTTCTAGTTATACTTGTATTACTTATAATACATACAAAAGTACCTAAATTTCACATGGATTGGAAATAACGTAAAAGGAACCAAAAACGCTTAAACAACTGTCTTTTATGTATAGACAGAAACCTAAACACCAAATTCTATATTTCTAACTTAAAAAATGACAAAATTTCCTTACAAATTTTCATCCACTATTTTAGCCCATTAGGGGTTGAATTTTCAAAAATCTAATCTCAGTTCTCATCTACGTTATATAAGGAATTCATATGCAAAATGTCTTGCTTCAATACCCACCGGTGTAAGCTGTGCATTGTCAGTCAGTCGGTCAGTGTTAGAGAGTATTATTAAGTAAATATATTTGGGCTTAGCCGGGTCAGGAATGCTTCCGGCACCTTCGTAAATTTACATCCTCGGCATGAATTTAGTGTAAAATGTACTCGTACTTATCAAGTGCCTTAAGCTTATAAAATGCTAATTCTTTTCTTTCTTTGCTTTGAGGTGCTAAGTGGCCGAGTGGGCGGTGAGTGTAGCCACCTACCACCGGTGGCACTTGCGTCCATTGCTGGCAAAAATCCAGGACTGGGCACACCATATGAAAGCAGGCCTAGCGTTCAACACAACCCCCGCATGGTAGACGGCTCTGCCCCGACCAACTACACTGTTGATGCATGCCATTTGCACCCAGTAATTCTCTGCTCAGGGTGTTTGTTATCTGGGCCCAACTTAACATAGTTTTAATACTTATTTAAGATAGGGTAATTGGCCATGGCTCAATCACTGCCATGGCTGGCCAATCCTTGAACAAAACACACGCTGCATGCGACCCTTTCTCCCTTCGTGACTAATCCAAAGCACGACTAGGTGCATAGGTCTGAGACGCACTTAGGTTCCTCCCAAATTTGGAGCCCTACTACAATTATTTACACTTAGTTTTATTTAGGTTAGGTAAAAAAATCACAATAAATTGCTCCAGAATGTACCGTATTTGAAAAAGAACAAGGATCAGGTACATTTTTTTAAAGTTGGAACTACGGACAATTAATTCCCTAAGTTTACGGTACATTTCCCGTAAATTTACGGTCGTAGCTCGACGGCCTGCATAAGGTGCTTGGATACAGCGTTGCAGCTGAATGACGCAAAGCGGAATGACGCAAAATGTATTGACGCCAAGCGTCTAGTACCTACGTCATTGAACCACCCGCTGGACGCACTCACGATCAAGTTTCCCAGGAAACGTGTCCTGGCAGCGCGCCCCCTTCCTCACACCTGCCCCAGTCCCAGGTGGACACAGCTGGAGCAGGACTCACTTTCGTTCCAGTTCCCATACACTATGTCCAACCCGGAAAAAATAAATAAAAATTTACAAGCCTATATGTAACTCATAGTTTGACATTAAAATTTCATGTCCTTTTTTTTAATAATTTATCAAAACCTTTAATTGCTATTATTTTTAAGTATGATGAACTTAATTTAATTTAATTTTCTATCAAATACTGAATATTTTGGAAAACCAGGTAGGCCACATGGCCTTCTTGCTGCGAGGAATCCCATTTAGTGGTCAGAACTTTTGTGAAATACCCGTGAATTTTGTGCGCGGTTTGTTTGATTCCACAAAGACAGATCGCCAGACAACAAACATATGCCTTCCATCAATTTATTACTGTAAAAGCAACTAAATAAAATATTACATAGCTCTACCATAAGATCAGGGATGATAACGAAGTGATCTCTCTTTTTCCATACGGATATATTTAAACTATTTGTTGCACACCAACGCAGAAGCCTAGCATTTAAACGAAGTTTTTTTATATATAAAAATATCTCACCCATTCACTTACAATGGGTATATAGTATTTTAAAAGCAAGATCATAATGATTTCATGTTTGTTGAGCTTGCGATTCTGTATAACGTCTATAAAGAAAATAATTGCGGAGATTCAATAGCATGGAGTGGCCACTCTATACTAGTACTTTATTTATTTCACGTTCAATACTTGCAATTGCAGTCCATTATTCGTTAATTGTGGATAATGGACTGGATGGACTACACGAATATTAGCTATAATCAAGACGTCACCGTCGGTTTTGGCGAAGGAAGGTTAATCTTGCATAAGCTGGAAATTTTAAGTAAGAAGTAAGAACGTATGAGATAAGAAGTAGTCACCTACCTAAATTGGGTTAAGGTGGTCACCTGCTTGTGCTGCCATTTGGCGTATAGAGCTTTGGATGTTCATGCGTTATTTTCAATCCGCTAAAGATTTATTGAAAGTCATATTACGAACATCATTTACACTGTTAGAAATTACAGTAAATATGAAGATATTTCAAAGAAGAATTCTGCTAAAATTAACGAAGAGTTCTTCGTAATTTGAAATAATTGAATCTTCGTTCTAAATACACTATATTTAAATTTTTGAGCTCTGTTTGTTTGTTATAAACAGGGTGAACATACACGTGGAAGACACAAAAGTGTTCTTCTAAGTAGTCGTTACAAGTTTTTGAAGATTTTCTGATACACTAAGATTATTCTTGTGGATTCATAATCAAAGGAAGTGAACTAGTATCCGAAAAATATTTACCTAGATAACGGTAAATTTAAGAAGATTCTTGAAATCTGTAACCAGTGTCCTTCGTAAATTTAAGGTGTAAATGTTTAACGGTGTAAGCGCCATTGTACTTGCCGATACAAGATTATTTTCATGGTTTCCACCTTTAACATGTATTTTGTTTTACAGAGGAAAAGGCTAAAACAGATGCTTTAACGGACGTTTTCATGTAGGAAAAATTATAAGCCTAATATTGTGAAAAGTATAGGGAATTTCAGGGGGAATTATTTGTATTTAATTTCCCAGATTAAATTCCATTGAATCAAGTTATCGAAGCGAAGACTGAGTGTGTCGGTTAGGTGCATATCACGTAAAGGCAAAGAGGCGTGTGAAACTGGAGCTATTGTCGCCCTTATGATCGCGCCATTGCCGCGCGTCAGATCTCGTGCACCAAGCCAGACGACCACCTTAATGCAATTAATAAGATTTTATGGTTTTATTTTTAGTCCAATTTCGTTTTTAACACAGAAAATTTCGATGTTTTGGTTTTAAATTTTTTAAAGCTGGTTTGTAATCCTAACTCCACAAAATAATAATAAAATTTATCCGTTGTATTTGTACGATAAAATATTTTGTAATAAATGTAAATAAATAGTGAGCTTTTATAAACTTAAAAGTGATTCAATAAGAAATGCATGATAATAATATTAAATAAAATTTTCTGATCCAAACACTGTGGTGCAAATTTTTGTCTGAAAATAATGATATTCCTTGAATTACAAACATTATAGTATAAAATTGTTATGATTTGAATTAAGTTTAGTTTAAACGCTAATTTTTTTTTCATGATATAACTTTCATTTTGGCGATATGCGGTGTACTGAAATGTTTTTTTGGTGTTATTTAGCTTTATCGCAATTCACTAGATAATCTTGACTTTAGCAATTAATTAAGGGTGTCTTCACCTGCCACATTAGGTTATGTAGAACAGTTTATACAGGCTTGATGCTTAAGAAGCATTGCATTTTGTATTTTGAACCAAATTATGTCGCCCGGTATACACATACTCTGTTATATGTAATTTGAAAATTCAGGCACATAATTGTAAATTAAAATTTTTTACTGACTGTTCGACTCGCTATAAGACATTTCCGTAGTTTGTACAGCTTGGATATACAAAAACTTTACTTATTAAATCCAATTTTTGAAATATTTCTTCATTAAACCTCAAATTATATATATATATACATATACATATACATATAGGAGTACAAAGCTGTAGGATTCACAAGAGGGACTCGCGGTAATTCTAGGAGGGAAAAGAGGGGAAGGGGCGGCGGCCCTATATGTTTGCACGTGAATTTTAACCGATACAAGTCATCTCTGGAAGGGGTGCTTGTAAGTTATATGCCACCCATATGTTGGCCTGTATGCGTGCAATAAGCAGAAAACTTCAAAATACACAGGTAAAAACATTGAACAAATATTATGTATATATAAATATTATATATATTTATATGTATACTATATTCAATGGTAAAACCGAGCTTAATCACATAAAACCTTATTGTTAAGGGGCAGTGGGGAAGGTCACTAATTTTGAGCTATGTATAATATTCAGGATTCTAGTATATTCGTGAGTTCGGGGCATGGTGGGAATTTACCCCGCGGTCGACTGATATCCTGAGGGGAAAAAAAGGGGGGGGGGGAGGGGGAGAATTAAAAAAACCAAAATTACGAAATTTTAAAATTCAATGCTTATTCGATTTGGAGTGTTTCCGAACCAAAAGGTTGGGTTATGGTGGAAATGTGCCCGGGTAAGGTTGGAGGGGGGGGGGGGGGGGGAACGTAATGCCCCTAAATTACGTAAATGTCAAAAATATATTCTTTTTGATTTAGAGTGTTTCCGAGGTCGATTTATAGTGGAAAAGGTGACAAGGGTTTGTTAATGGCAATATGGGTACACTATCTTAAATTATCTGGCCACTTTTCTGGCGTGATCAAGTGTATGATACGGACATTCCATTACTCCGTGATTTACATATATTTAAACCAATAGCCATTCAGTTTCCAGTGAAATATAGCTATGGTACTGCTGAAAGGCGAATGTTGCCATTAATACTGAGTTGGGCATCTACCGTGTATAAAATACTAGGCTGCACTGTAGATTAGCAGTTGTTTATTTGGGATTGCGTCTCTTTGCTGCCGGACAGGCAGTATTATCGTACTTGAAGAAAATTCGTACAATGGACGTACAAGTTAAGAGAAAATTATGTCTATATTCAAATAAAAAATTGCCGCCAACAAATTATATTGGAATACAGAAAAAAAAAACACCCCTATCTACCTGTCCCACCACTTAAAGTTCAAAAGAGGAGGAGAAGTATACTGTTTACATCTGATATTCATTAAAAAGAGTTTATGGAATACGTAGTGTTATTAAAAAAAATTCTCCATTCCCGTTTTTCATCCCTTTAAAAAGATTTGTCACACCTTAATGAAATATTTCACACTTTATATTAAAAACAAATATAAAACTTAACCTTTTTCCTGGCTACATGAATTTATGTAGTAACTTCCCCATTTACTTTACTACTCATTAAAGAAGATTTTTGCCTCTCTTTGGTGAAATTTAGAATTGCCCAAGTACAAACAAAAATGTACTTTATCGTCAACATCCTACTCCTCGCCTTGGCTGCGTGCGGAGAGTACAACCCGCGGCTCTTAGGCGAACTGTGACGTCACGCAGAGCAGCCGCTCGCCTTGGCTGCGTGCGGAGAGCACAAACTGCGGCTCTGGGGCAACCTGTGACGTCACGCAGAGCAGCTGCTCGACCTGGCTGCGTGCGGAGAGTACAAACTGCGGCTCTGGGGCAACCTGTGACGTCACGCAGAGCAGCTGCTCGACCTGGCTGCGTGCGGAAGGCACAAACCGCGGCTCTGGGGTGACCTGTGACGTCACGCAGAGCAGCTGCTCGACCTGGCTGCGTGCGGAGAGCACAAACCGCGGCTCTGGGGTGACCTGTGACGTCACGCAGAGCAGCTGCTCGACCTGGCTGCGTGCGGAAGGCACAAACCGCGGCTCTGGGGTGACCTGTGACGTCACGCAGAGCAGCTGCTCGACCTGGCTGCGTGCGGAGAGCACAAACCGCGGCTCTGGGGTGACCTGTGACGTCACGCAGAGCAGCTGCTCGACCTGGCTGCGTGCGGAAGGCACAAACCGCGGCTCTGGGGTGACCTGTGACGTCACGCAGAGCAGCTGCTCGACCTGGCTGCGTGCGGAGAGCACAAACCGCGGCTCTCGGGTGACATGTGACGTCACGCAGAGCTGCTGCTCGACCTGGCTGCGTGCGGAGAGCACAAACCGCGGCTCTGGGGTGACCTGTGACGTCACGCAGAGCAGCTGCTCGACCTGGCTGCGTGCGGAGAGCACAAACCGCGGCTCTGGGGTGACATGTGACGTCACGCAGAGCTGCTGCTCGACCTGGCTGCGTGCGGAGAGCACAAACCGCGGCTCTGGGGTGACCTGTGACGTCACGCAGAGCAGCTGCTCGACCTGGCTGCGTGCGGAGAGCACAAACCGCGGCTCTGGGGTGACCTGTGACGTCACGCAGAGCAGCTGCTCGACCTGGCTGCGTGCGGAGAGCACAAACCGCGGCTCTGGGGTGACCTGTGACGTCACCCAGAGCAGCTGCTCGATCTGGCTACGTGCGGAGAGCACAAACCACGGCTCTGGGGTGACCTGTGACGTCACGCAGAGCTGCTGCTCGACCTGGCTGCGTGCGGAAGGCACAAACCGCGGCTCTGGGGTGACCTGTGACGTCACGCAGAGCAGCTGCTCGACCTGGCTGCGTGCGGAAGGCACAAACCGCGGCTCTGGGGTGACCGGTGACGTCACGCAGAGCAGCTGCTCGACCTGGCTGCGTGCGGAGAGCACAAACCGCGGCTCTCGGGTGACATGTGACGTCACGCAGAGCTGCTGCTCGACCTGGCTGCGTGCGGAGAGCACAAACCGCGGCTCTGGGGTGACCTGTGACGTCACGCAGAGCTGCTGCTCGATCTGGCTGCGTGCGGAGAGCACAAACCGCGGCTCTGGGGTGACCTGTGACGTCACGCAGAGCTGCTGCTCGACCTGGCTGCGTGCGGAGAGCACAAACCGCGGCTCTCGGGTGACATGTGACGTCACGCAGAGCTGCTGCTCGACCTGGCTGCGTGCGGAGAGCACAAACCGCGGCTCTGGGGTGACCTGTGACGTCACGCAGAGCTGCTGCTCGATCTGGCTACGTGCGGAGAGCACAAACCGCGGCTCTGGGGTGACCTGTGACGTCACGCAGAGCTGCTGCTCGACCTGGCTGCGTGCGGAGAGCACAAACCGCGGCTCTCGGGTGACATGTGACGTCACGCAGAGCAGCTGCTCGACCTGGCTGCGTGCGGAGAGCACAAACCGCGGCTCTGGGGTGACCTGTGACGTCACGCAGAGCTGCTGCTCGACCTGGCTGCGTGCGGAGAGCACAAACCGCGGCTCTCGGGTGACATGTGACGTCACGCAGAGCTGCTGCTCGACCTGGCTGCGTGCGGAGAGCACAAACCGCGGCTCTGGGGTGACCTGTGACGTCACGCAGAGCAGCTGCTCGACCTGGCTGCGTGCGGAGAGCACAAACCGCGGCTCTGGGGTGACCTGTGACGTCACGCAGAGCTGCTGCTCGATCTGGCTGCGTGCGGAGAGCACAAACCGCGGCTCTGGGGTGACCTGTGACGTCACGCAGAGCAGCAGCTCGACCTGGCTGCGTGCGGAGAGCACAAACCGCGGCTCTGGGGTGACCTGTGACGTCACGCAGAGCAGCTGCTCGACCTGGCTGCGTGCGGAGAGCACAAACCGCGGCTCTGGGGTGACCTGTGACGTCACGCAGAGCTGCCGCTCGACCTGGCTGCGTGCGGAAAGCACAAACCGCGGCTCTGGGGTGACCTGTGACGTCACGCAAAGCAGCTGCTCGACCTGGCTGCGTGCGGAGAGCACGCACCAAGCTGAGCCGGACGGGGCATCGATAGCCAGTTCTTAAACTGTGTCTTCAGGTGTGGAAAATATACTCGACGTCGTATTTTCACTGCAATTTACACGCAAGGATGATAAACTTGTCATTTTAAAAATCATTTATGTCCATGAAAGAGTGTCCCCTACTTGTAAATTTAATGAGTAGCGACCGTAAACATTTTAAGAGTTTTGGTTCGAGGTTTGCAATTAAAGAGTAACTAAAAAAAAGTTTTAGATTGGCGCTTACGCCAGTAGTGCCTTGTTCTCTCGCATGCAGCGCCAGCTACGCAAAATGGTAACTAGTTTTGTTCGGCAATTTTCTTAGAATGAATCTGTATTTTTAGCCCAACATGCGTTTCGTTTGTACGATAATCGTTGAAGGTCCCTGACCGCTGGATTGGTCGTAATGGTCGAGATGTCAGAGCTCTTTTACGCTGGCCTCCGCGTTCATCTGACATAACTCCCTGCGTTTATTTTTTTTTCCTTCGGGGCTTTTAATGCCCGGCTTCATAAACGATTGTGATTTTGTTCCTCCGCTAACTAATGATTTGAGAAGAGGTATTGCTTCCATTACTCTAGGCGTGTTAACCAAATAATTAGTATTTAAGTGGATGTGTGCCGTATAACTAAATGTGCTCACATTGGACATTTGTAAGAAAATATGCTGTAGTTTAACTTCGATTTGATGTAGGCAAGTTAGCCAAATAATTATAAAAAAAACATAGTATGAAGATAGTAAAAATTATGAATGTTGGACAGCAGCCTTCTTAAACATGTGTACTTCGATAATACATGATCAGAAGTACCAAAGGTAAGCTAGTTGTATGTACCAAAATACATTATCCAAAAATGATGCAAAGGGCCATATTAGGAACACCTGTTCCGAATAAGGCCCAGCAGCAGTACCAAATAAGGCCCATGTTTAAATAACTGCCAATTGATATCAAATAACAATAAAGTGTAATGAAATTATCTATACATTACAAGGTGCAATGGTGGTAGTCCACATTCAGATAATTTGAATTACATTGCAACATTTTAGAACCTCTATCGATAAATATTAAAATTCCTACAGCTGAACATGTAAATACTAAAAGTTCGCACTCGAATCACAAACCAGAAATTTTAAAGAAAAGTCACAGCTGAAAATAAACATGTAGGTACACAATATGTCTGTGAAACTAAGTAGCCTACAAGCACAAACTGGGCAAATGAAATTTGGTATTTTGTCCTTAGCAGTAAGCCCCACACATTCTTCATGAACATAGTGGCTTCACTTTACACACAGTCTCATGTCAGCAATCCTGTCCTCTGTGCAAATGAAACAATACCAGGCTTCTTTTCCTTTCTTCTTCGTGTCACTCGATCCAATAGCAATATGTTTTTGTGTGGCAGGTTCAGAGTGTTTTTTATTGCTTTTAACATTGGAACTTCCTGGGGCAGCATTGCCTGGCTTGTTGTCTTGATTTTAATCATTCTGAGTCTTCATTTTGTCTTCAAATAATGTCTTCGTTACCTCAACAGCTTTGTAATTAAGCGATTTTTTTTCGATTTACATTATTCTTTTTCATCACCTCAGGTGTCCGTACGATTTCTTTGAATGAAATGTTTATACTGGGTTCTGTGCCATCACAGGATACAAGAGAAGAGTCACTTGAATCACTTGTTCCCGACGATGAGTCTTCTGCATACCATAGTTTGTCAGCTATTTTTCGAGTTTCCTCTTTGACCTGCCCATGCTTGCTCTCTTGTGGGTGAACTGGGGCTGCAAACTGTGATCCTTGTACTGTTTCATCTGGGTTTTCTATTCTGGAAGTTCTGAAGGAGCGTAAGCACTCTTGTGGATAACAGTAGGGTCAAATGGGTAAATGACAGTTGCAGAAAACCCACTTGCTACATTACTAGGCATAGCAGCTTTGGTCCAAACCCTACTAAATATTTTCCCAAAAATCCTTTTGGTTATTGCGCGGTCTTGAATGTTTGTCTGCTTTGACCAATGTAGTAACACTTCATCATCCCAAAATGTTTCATAAGGACCGAAAACAGATTTATCAAAAGGCTGCAGCTCATGTGTTGTGTTGCTTGGTAAGCAGAATAGTGTGATTCCGTAGGCTTCAGCAGCTTCCACAATGCCTATGTCCAAGTGTGATAATGCACAATCAAAGATAAGAAAAATGTTACCTTGTGGTTTGAATTTCGCAAAATGATGAATCCATGAAATGAAAGTTGCTGTTGTCATCGACCCTTTCTCAGTCATCTCAACCTCTGTTCCAGGCGGAAGGTTATCTTTCCATTCAGGATTAAATCGCTTTCCCTTAAAAAGAATCATTGGTGGTATGACCTGACCCAGTGCATTCCCATACGATACAATAGACACATTTTCACAATGTTCAGGTGCTACAAGATTGACTCTTTTTTCTCCTTTTCTGGCATACACATTTTGTTGTTTGTGGAGGGTAAGTCTACAGCCTTCCTCGTCAATGTTGTAGATTAGCTGGGGCTTGTCAAAAATATCTAAACAGGTCATAACTGCCTTCAGTTTATTTAAAATAATCATCCACGATAACCTTATTCAACTTTGCAGCCCTACCAGGATTCATGTTTTGAGTTTTCGCTTGGATATTTCTGGGTGACACTGTAAGAACAGTTTCAACCATTTTCTTCCAGCCAGTCCACGTGCTTTATCGAATGGGTTGGCGATATTACATTGTTCACAAAAATTTCAGAAAACGTATGTTCTAAATAAGGCCCGCGGGCCTTATTTGGTTCTCAAGTGTGGGGTTATTTGGAGTTTGTCGCAAACACACACTTTCTTTAAGTGTTTTACTCACAGTTTAATACACAAAAAGAGTTCAGAATATATAACCATACTAACATATTCTGTAAACTACGGGCTTTAAAATGGTATATAGATACTTTGTGTCAGTTACATTACCTTAATGTGAAGTCGTTTTTCACGATTCGTCGAAATTAGTAACCACAGCCACTACGAATTCCTTGCTGGTCTCTAATGCGTGTAAAATGGCGAACAGTTCGCGTCCCAACAAGTAGTACCTACATTGACCGCTAGATGCCAGAGGCTGTCCGCAGCATGTCTCGTCCGGTGAAAACCTCTTTGCTATCCTAGTAAACTCAATGACGGGCCTTATTTGGATCCGGGCCTTATTTGGTCAAGGTAATGATTTGTTGTTAATAGTCTAAAATTTATTTCATATACCATTGAAACGGGAATTTTTTATGAACATCTTGTACTTTAGTTTGCAACGATATTGGGTAGTACATGGATTTTAAACGCCGTGGAACATTCTAAAAACATTTCGTGAAACTTCTCGTATCAATGCCCCAAAGTTATTTAGTAAATACTCAGCTTTTCGATTTAAAATCTTGATATGATGCGCTCTTAAAAACATTTGGATTTTAAGGATATTTTAATAGAGCTACTAAGAAGCTTGTTTTTAATCCAGTTAATTTTTTACGCTATATGTTGTACGGAACTGGAAGTCATGTAAGTATATTAATAAAACAGGTTTTCGACTTTTATTATGTTTTTATTATTTTCAATAGTTTAGATACATCTAGTATTAAGTTTTTAGTTTCGGAAAAGTCACAGCTAACTGGATTTATTTGGATTGTGAAAGATTTGTTTTTATTATTTATATTTTACCAAAATATATGTTCGTGTAAAACTAACTTCTTTTTACCGTATCCCAATCTAATTCCCTTGTAACTGTTTATTTTTGCACTTTAAATTGGATTTCTTAACATCGGGTCATATGAGACTTATTGATTAAAATATTTGGACCAGTTTTAGTATTATTTTTAATTTTGTTTATTAAATTTTGTGAAACTTCTAGCCGGGTGTTAAGCTTGTGATCGCTCGTCCAGGAGGGAAAAAGTTGTGGGTTCCACGAAAATTTAGGAGCACCGTGTCGGATCCAATTTGTACGAAGCCCACTAAATTCTTGGAGACCCCGTAGCCTTAAAGCCTTCGTTTGCGTAAACGGTGTTTCCTAAAGGTAGAGTTCATTAACTAAGCAAGAAACGCAATAATGCAAAGAACACAAGATAATTAACAAATTCAACATCGTCTTTTTTTTAATACTCTATTATAAACTACGCAACACGCAAAAGAGCAACGCAAGCACCATCCAACTTTGAGCGTTTTGCCTTTCGACTTCCATGTTTGAATGTAGTGTTCCGAAAACTTTCTAAGATGTTTTGTGCGCAAAATACCACCTCGTTAATTTCAGTAAGTATATGCAGTACGTTTTAAATTGTAAAATGTCACTTAAAATGAAATATATGTGGATTTTGTTTTACGGTTTTTTTGACAGATATGAATCAAAAAATTTACCATTTCTAGTTGAATGGTTGGAGTCGTCTTCCGTGATTTACAAAAGACAGTGAGATTTTTTTCTTTGCGTTGGTTGACGTGTTCCGTTATTGCGTCATTGCGCACCTTGCGTGGTTTATAAACCCGTCCTTAATCTGTTTGGGAAAAAAAAAACATAAACAAAATATGTAGCGAGGACATCTATTTGCCTCAACGTAAGCAAATCCCACACTTCCAGAGCGAACGTCACCGAGTGTTATTTTTGAAAGTAATAAAAAAGAAAGAAAAAGGAAAAAAGAGACCGTGGCTTGCAGCGTGTCCATCTTTCAAGCCAGCGCAGCGACTGCACGGCGGAGCGTATAAAGAGGTTCGCAGCCGACGTCAGACCAGTTTCCGCCGCGGGACCGGATTGCGAACACCGCGGCTGGGGGCGCTCGGCGGAGGTAAGGCCGCGCTCGGAGCGGGCGCGTTCCCTCCATTCGACTGGGTGCCTTCCGAAATTACGCGTTTTTGCTCATTATTTTTATCGAGTTTATAATAAAACTAACGTTAATTTTCATAAAGAGTTTCATAGATTAAATGCGTATTCATTTAATACTTTTTAGAAACATAAGAGCAATTTTATACGTTATTAAAATGATTCATGCAAAGGAAAAATTAATTTAATATAATTTTATGCTATTTCAGTTTTTGCACTGTTTATAATAAAAAAAAATTAAAATGCAAAATAAGAAATGAAAAAATTTATATATATAGGGTAAATCCAGGAAAGATGGACCACCTTTTTTGAAACTCTTATAATTTTGTTATTTGTCAAGATATTGGTGAAGTAAATTTCGCTATGATATTCTGGTGATCTATGTATATGAAAAGCAAAGGTATATGTAGAAAATTTACGTTAACAAAGTGAAGAAAAATGTTGAAAAATGTTGCAGTACTGGACCATCTATACCATATACCTAGGGTTAGATGGACCAGGCTATATGGGAGAGATGGACCAGCATTGAGAAAGCTATCTAATCATTTATGACTAACTTTAAATTCAGATTTAAGCACTCAATTAAACAAAAATCGTTTCTGACGTTCAAGTCTACAGTTCCTATACATTAACATGTTTTACAAGGTCTTTCTTCTTTCAGATGTAGTTTTTCAAAACCCGTAAAGATTTTAGTTCTTTTTTTCCACATACATCGCACTTATTTTCGTACTTTGTGCAGTTCTCATGCAACCAACGGGAACACACTGTGCATTTAATCCAGTCTTCTGTACTTTTTGTAGTATTGTAGTCCTCATTAAACCCGACACATTCATCTTCGTCCCAGTCACCATCATCACTGTCATCATACAAAATTGGCTGAGAAAATCCTTTGATGTTTGGTTTTTTATGTTTGGTAGGTCTAAAAGTCCTAGTTAGGATAGCTTCTTCTCTCCGTCCTTTTCTTTCTTCTTGTTCTTTTATTTTCTTCAGTTAGTCATGTTTTCCTTGGGTAATACGTTGTACATTATCCTTAAAATTTAGTACTTTCGAAACACTTGCACTCTTACCACGGGCTGTAGTTTTTTTTGTTAAGATTGGAATAAGTGAAATGTTGTTCAAAATTTTTGTTGGCGTGGGGTTGTCGACCTCTTTGACTCCGGAGACACTGGTGGGTCCTGATGAAGTTCCAGGAGTCGCCAGGCATTCATCACTGATAGGCTTTTCGAAATGTCTTATAGGCAGAGCAGATTCGAGTGGAGGGGTAGACCTATCGGTGACTATAGTTGTTTCTTGGTTTGATGTCAAACCAATGTCTGGAGAGTGTAGTTGAACTAAGTTCGTTTCAGTAGCTTCAGAAAGTGACGTTTCACTAGAACCTCTTGTGTCAGGGGTGATGATTGTTGAATCTTCGCTAGGTGTAAGGTAAACGTAGTCTGGTATTGCAGACATGTTTAGCGGAATAATTCCACATGCCTTGAAGCCGGAAACTGCATTTTCTACAGTCGCTGATTTGGACCAAGTACATTCTAGCAACTTGCCAAATTGCAGTCTCGTAATCTGCCGCAATGGGTTGTTCCTCATGAATACTTTGCATTCTTTGTTGTAGTTAAACTTCAAAGATTTAAAAAACCTTCTGTCAAGTGGCTGGAAGAAATGGGTCGTGTGACTAGGAAGGGTAAGCAAAATTATATCATTTTCATCAGCGAATTCAAGCATTTCCACACTGCTGCAATGGGAGGAGGGTCCGTCAAGAATCAACAGTACTTTTCCAGCAGGCTTTCTTTGCAAAAAGTGATGTTTCAACCAGTCGAAAAAAAATTCAGAGGTTATGTAAGCAGATTTCACGTTCATTGCAATCATGGAACCCGGAGAAATGTCATCATTGAACTCCTGTTTCTTATTCTTCCCTTTAAAAATGCAATAGGGAGGAATGTAGTTGCCCTCGTCATTGAAACAACATACAAGCCATGCGGACGTGCTACCCACTAGACCAATAAGTCAATTATTGCATACGTACTTTTAAACAAATTTATATCTGTACTAAACCAAGGTCAACATAATAGGCGTATTGATCTTCAAAATCAAATTTACATTCCAATATATAATTAATTTTTATACACAAATTGACTGAATTATATTTCAAATGACTACAAAAAGTTGTAAAAAATTATTAAAGGCTGTACGAGGTAAAGTGAGCACTTCGCAACTTTTAAATACGAACAAGAACACGCGACTAATGAGAAAACTTCATGTAATAGGCTCATAAGCGATTATTTATATCCTATTTAAAAGTGGCCGTAAGATAATAATTTGATCGAATGATAAAAGTAACTATGGCCTCAAAAGTGCTCACTTTACCGCATACAGCCTATATTGTATTTTTGTTTTTTAAGTAGGCCTAACGGAGAGAAGGATTTACATTAAAAGTTTGGAAATTAACCTACAAATTACTTAACAATATGTTTTGTGACTAATTTTTTTTGTAGAAACGACATTACAAATCTACAGCCTACTCATTAATAATACGTAGGCCCATTTAAAACGATGGTCCATCTCTCCCACTTTATTTTGGTCCATCTATCCCGATCGTTAGGGAGAGATGGACCAGCCGCCATTACGTCCCTGTTGTGCCCAGCGTAGCTACAGAACACTACAAATATACGTTTAGCTTGTTTACATGTTGTAAGGAATGATGGTTCAAAAATATTGCAAAATACTGTCCCTACGACACAACTGCGTTCACATGAACAAAATTTTTGACCTACCTGTTTTCTATTTTCTTTAATATCTTCTCAATTTACTCATACAAAGGAACTAAAACAACACAGCAAGCGCAATACAGTTGCCACGACACATTCCTACCAACCATGGCGCTTTCTATTAGCAGATTCGTGAACTATGCCACCGGTCCATCTCACCCGGTGGTCCATCTCTCCTGGATTTACCCTATATATATATATATATATATATATATATATATATATATATATATATATATATATATACCCACAGAAAACCAGCCTGAATCAGCTGATGTCAAACAAAAAAACTGACAATGAACCTAAACAGGTGTTATAGACAACAAAACGACGACAGCATAGTATGTTCCAACTGTGTTCGTCTGTGCTGTTATTATTTTTTTTTACGACTAAATTCCTTCCACGGAATTCTTGTGCTGTCTGATACTTCGTATGTACTGTCGTGGTGTTGTCCATAATACCTGTGTGGGTCCATATTTGGGTTTATCTGTTTGACACCAGCAGTGGACATATGCTTTTTTTTTAGTTTTTTATTTTGCTTTTAAGAATTGTTCCCATGACAAACAGTGCTAACATACAGTGGCGTATGTCCAAGAAATTGTATTAAGCCAATTTTGTGCTAACCCTAGCATGAACTAATAGCATTTAATCATGAAGTATATAGTTCTAATTTAATATTTTGTGTGTAGTCTTTACTGTGTATTGATTTATTTTTTGAAAATAATTCATAAATCTAAAAAAAAAGTTTTTTTTCAGGGTTTTGGGATATCCAAATTTTTATTGATTTGTGGCTAATATAGCTACAAAACATTAAGTAATTGACGTCAAGGGCTACACACAAAAGATTATTTTGAAACTGTATACAGGACGATTATATACTCTTAATTGATGTTAGGGTTGACCTATAAATGGTCCTTTAAGTTTCCGAAACCTTATGAAACAAATTCGTATTTAATTTATAAAATTTATGAAATTATTTAAAATACTGAGCTAAGACACAGACTTACGTAAGCAAAACAATGAAGGATACTACCCCCTCAAGAAACGCACGAATCACCATGCGTATGTTTTCCACCTGTTCCGTCTGGAAATCTACGAGCACACGTTCCTACCAAGCACCGTTCGAAATTACACTAAATTTACAGACTTTCCAACACAGAATCCTTTCTAGTCCCAGCTAACTGAATCTCCGTAGAAACTTCGTAATTCTGGGTTACGTTGTAAACAGAGTGAACGTATACATAAAATGGGAAAGTTTTTCTTTGCTGAGGACTTATTTAATTTTTTTTTGGATGGACATTATTGATACTTCTAGACGATCCCTGTGACTTCCTAAACAATTGCTAAGGTCCAGTGGATCATTTTCAACCAATGATTTTCGTTGGTTTTATATAAAAATTGTTTACCGTGTGGGTTACGGAAACTAGTAGCATCAGTTTCAAGCTCAACATTATTTTCATTATAGTTAGATTTATTCATCTTAGCTTAAGCTTGAATGTTGCCACAATGCGTGGAGATTTATTTATTATAGTTTCCGTAAAATTTGCCGAGCCGCGTGTTTAGTTCTGCTAGAAGATAAAATATTTTAAGAACGTTAAATACCCAACCCTTGTGCCCATGTTTGACGGCGAGTACCATTATAATAATGCTATAAAAACCAACTTTAACATAACGCAGAATAATTATTTCATCGATGTTTTGATAACAATTGCTTCTGGAACCCATTTGTAACTTTATCACCAGATATAGTATTTTTTTACGTTTTGGGCAAGCGTTTAGTCGCTTGCCAAAAAAAATCATTACCTACTACGCAGTATAATGAAGATTTTGTTTAGAGCATGTTAGATTTAAGTTGACTCGTATACAGGAGATTGTGTAGCATTAATTTCCAGCCAACTGTTGAGGTGAATTTTTATCTGTGGTTTATTAATCAATTTCCAAGTATATGTTTCAAACGTGTTTTATACTAGTTGTTATAATTTCACAACCAATAAATAAGGAATATTGTTTACTCATCACAAAATATTTTAACATTCTTTATTTTCAAGCGTTCTAAAAAATAAATTAATATCAGTAAATATTAAATTCGATATATCTATAAGGGTCATAACATTACTGGTAGGTAATGGAACATTAACCTTATGTGAATGCGGCAGAGCGATGTTGGTACAATCTAGGAGCAAACAGTGGAAACAAAGATGAGAACCATTACATCATCAACGAAGATGGCGACCTCCAGCGGAACAAAAATCTATGTTGACGACCTCCAGCAGACGAAACAATGTAATCCAATATGGCGTCTGTGACATCTGAATCCAATATGGCGGACATGATGTCAAAATACAATATGGCGGGAATGACGTTATAATTCAAAATGACCTAAAGTTCTAGAAAATCAAATGGCGGAATCTGAAAAGGCGTAATACAAGATGGCGGCCAGGGTTCAAGTTCACCAAGATGGCCTTTGTGACATCATAATCCAAGATGGCGGACCTAGGCTCCAGCTCCGCATGTAGCTCCCAGGCACCGGACCTACTATTATACACCACTCCTCATGCTTTTAATAGGGGCTAAACCCAATTCTTTTTTTGTTTTGTTTTATAAATCTATTTTACTTTACTAGTTTTAATTAATGACGTCTGACACTATTGCAAGCGGTTTGAGACGTTTGTTTATGTATTAAACGGGACCAGTTAGTATAAGTGTCAACAGTAGCATTTTTTTTTTAGAATTCTATGTAAACTTACCAGAAATATTATATTTATATTTTTTTACGAGTTAGCTACGCAACGAATATTCTTAAATATCTGAAGGTAGAAAAAAAAAGTTTCAATTTGCCAACCGGAAACTAGATACAGTATCTGAAATGCATTTTAGTAAATCTAGTCTTCAACTTTGCTAATATTAAAACCCTAAAATTATACATGCACAGCATTAAATTTATTTTCTGTATGGAAAGATAAAGATAAAGCAACAGGTAAAATTTACTTGGACTTAAAATTCATTTATAACTCGGGATTTGTTTTATACAAATCAGTGAGTTGGTTCAGTAAAACACTATTCTAAAACAGTTAGCACCTTTCAAAGTTATTACTTGCGCAAGTTCTGAAAAATCATAATTATTTTTCGGTGTATAATGGAAAACTTTCCATCGAAGTGTTTAAATGATGTTTGTTAAAGAGTGTAAGACACATGTTGAAATTTTTCATGAAATGTCAGCTATTTATGATGAACTAGCTTCCCGACCCGGCTTCGCACGGCTATACTGATGGAAAAAAATTAAGCCACATCTCCCATTTACAGTAATGGTAAATAAAAAATAATTCAGTGAAAATTTATTACAATGCTGTATAATGTACCGGAGAGAAAATGAATAGCACCGATGGTTTCCCGACTCGTGCACGCAACGTACAACTGATGTACCCGTACTTCGCTACGACAGTCTACAGGCAGATCACTCTTGCGCCGCTCATTATACATGCCCCTCCTTGTGGGTACGCCACTGCCGCGTGATGCCCGTTGCCATGGAGACGCAGAAGGCATGAACAATGCAAAATCGAGTTCTCATGCAGACAAAGTACCCACTGTTGCCTGGTTTTAACCACCCATTGGATCTAATTTTCGGAAAACGTCATCCTGCGTAACATAAGGAACATTACTGTGAAGTTTCAAGTCTGTAAAATATATATACTTGAAAAAAAAAGGGCAATTTTTGATATTTAAAGTACCTGCAAAATTTTAACGGTGATGAGGACTGCACTAACAATGAAATAGTCGTTGCCATAGAGACGAATGAAGCATCAACAAAGCAACAGCCGTTGCCATGGTGATTTCCTACCAAAAACTGGAAATTTTGATATTATACGCCCCCGAAACTTTTCTTGGGATCGGATTTCCGCAAAATCCGTTCTTAGTGAACGTCTGAATCACAAAATGAGTAACTATGACAAATTTCAAGTCAATCGGGTGTATAGTTTTAGAGATCTCGTGATGAGTGAGTAAGTGAGTGGTATTTCGCTTATATATATATATATATATATATATATATATATATATATATAGATAAATACAAGTCCTTGTCAGAATTGTAACGGGAGATGAAAATTATTGATGGTCCGAAAAATGAAAATTAATTAAAAATAATAAAAATAATTCTAGTAAAAGAAAAAAAAAACAAATTAAACACAGAGAGAGAAAAAAAAACAATAGTTTAGGTTTGCGATTTAAAATGATAAAAAGTATTTAAATACTAATTGAACTCTTATGAGGGTACTGATCGCTTCGTTGTTAATATCACATGGGTGTTTGTTACTTGTATGGGAAAATTAAGAATGATAAGGCATCTAGTGCATGGCAACAATGTTAATAGGCAATAGGAAATAAACTTCTAGCGCCTGCGGCATTGTCAACACACACTTCGTACTTGTACTGCATGTTGTATCTAACCCCCTCCAACGCATTTGATTCTAAATTGGACTTTTAGTAAGGATCGCTAATGTTATTGATAATATAATATAGCCTATAGCCTTCCTCGATAAATGTACTATCCAACACTGAAAGAAGTTTTCAAATCGGACCAGTGGTTCCTGAGATTAGCGCCTTCAAACAAACAAACAAACTCTTCAGCTTTATAATATTAGTATAGATGAGGTATGAAGTGTGGATAAGAGCGTGAAAAGCCTAACAGATGAGGTGTGTAAAAATATGGTATCTGCTAAAGCACCACTGTTGCGACTTTTTTTTATGCTAATTCATAGCTTCAGTACCTCTTGTAGAGTGTATTATAATAAATTCATAATATATATTATAGTTAAACTACTTCGTGTCACGCATACGAAATATGTTGATTACAGGTTTCAGAAAGAGGGTATAAATTATCCAATGTTAAAGCAATTTTACTACATAACCGTTATTAGTTTTTGAGAAAGTCAGGTATATATATTATAAATATTGCAACAACCGTCGTACAAAAAAAATACTATTTATTTTTTATAATTTTTATTTCTTTCAAAGTTAACGATTTTTAATGGGTTGTTGAAGTTTCCTTGAGTTTTCTTTATTTTTCTTTAATTTTTTATGATTAGAATAATCAGTTATGAAGTAGGACTAAAGATGCCGTTTATCTTAAAGTATTGTCTTCTTTTTTTTCGCACGAACTTAGTTATTGCAATAGCAAATTGATAAATGAAAACAAATTTGAGAGCATGAGTATTGAATTTACGACCAGTTTAATATAGACTATAGCTGCATATGTACATAGACGAATACCAAACAATATAACAATTACTCACGTAAGTTTTACCATGTTACAATGTCAGTCATTTAGAGTAATTAAAAACAAGTAAAATGTTAACTGTAAAAACAAATAAGCACTTATAAAAGAACGAAATCGACGAGATGAAATTTTTTTATTTACTCATTTGGTCTCTCTAACATTTTTACGCTGTTTGATCAATCTTGATGGGATGAGGCGTACAAGCTAAACGTTATCCAAACTTACAATTAAAACCCCAAAAAACATCCATTCTTTACCCGAAATTTGAACTTAAAAAATTTCGCAACGAAGTTGACGCTTTAGCTAAACTTGTATATATATTTCTTATTCTAAATGTTTGTCTTGTTGATAATTTTGATCACCAGCGAGACAAACATCGTTTTCTTATTAATATTTTATTGGAAATTTTATTATTTCTTTAGACCGTTTGATTGGCTTCGACAAGTTTGTGACAAAATTATAAGATATTTATATTTTTGCACCCGCGCATTAACAGGGATTCGAACCCAGAGCCCCTCGCATCGAAAGCTGGCGTGTATCGATCCACATGCACTACTGAGGTCGTCACTGCCTCGCAATAGAGTGGTCGATAGAGTTGTTATGTAAGTTGCTTATTGTTCGACGTATGTACAAAGTATGTATGTGTATATATGTATACAACCATAGCATAAAGTGTGAAGTGCGTGTTGCCTACTTGTCAGGCAATTAATATTTAACATCTCTCACTCGCGATGACAATATTATCTGAGAGTGTTTCAACGAAAGGAGCATTTTTTTCCTCTAAAATTCTTTGTACTTATAAAATAATTTACAGAATAGTGTTTTTAAATTGCATGGAAAAAATAAGGTGGTCATCCACACTTTATCACTGAAGAGAAACTATGTTATGTTGTCAACTATGTTTTCACAGGTGTAAGTTCATAGGTTAGGAGAAACAAGTTTGTTTTCGCAGATGTGTTATGTACGTAGTTTCAAGTATTTTCCGATATTTCTTTAAAAATTGTGTTGCAAAATTTAATTTTTAAGAATGCATTACTCCCTTAATAGTCACTTACGGAATACCTTTTCGTCTAATGATCTCATATGTAATCACCTCCCATGCGTTTTCGGATCACTAAGTGTAATGTCATGATTGTAAAATGGTGCGCAAGTCTACGTAATTGTTTACACTCATGTTAGTAAATATCTGTTGAAAATATTTTTAACAGAACAACAAATCCAAGGGAGGTATCGAGTTAAAATTGTATAAAAACCAAATAAACAAAATTAAACATGAAAAAAAAACTTTAAAGTTCAACATGGCGTGTGAGACAAAGCCTTGAGTCGGGGATTCTGATGACGTGACACTTCTAAAGGCTACGATACCTTTCCAGAGCTGATTGAGATGTATATGAACGGCGAGGCCAGTCCGCGAGGCAGTGGAGCGAAGCAGGCTAAGCAACCCCTTGGTGAGCGATAGAGGTCGGCGAGAAACGCGCTTCTCGTGCCAATGTTGGTGCATCAGGGACAATGTTGTGTGTGCGGCGGACGAGTGAGTGGTGCGAGGCAGTGTGTTGGGACGGAGGAGCGCGGTAAGAGACGAGCAGCAGAGAGAGAGAGAGAGAGAGAGAGAGAGTGAGAGAGCACCAGTGGGGAGAGTAAATCGTGGACTTACAAAAGTGCGGTTAGATTGTGAACGAACATTTAAATAGTTATAAATTTAAATACAAAATTTTATTTTAGTTAATAAATTAAACATTTGTTAGTTAAATGTGCTGTTCTTTCCAGAATTGTTTATATATATATTATATATATATATTATATATATATATATATATATATATACCTATAGCCCGTGTTTTCAGTTTTTAAATACCTTACAAACAAATACAAAACAAAACAGATAAAACAAGAACTCTAAATTTAACAGTTATGTTCATAGCTTTGAATTTTAATTTTTGTTTATTTTTACGTATTATTTACGGGAACTAAAAAAAAGGGGGCATGCCAATGCTATAGTGGCAATCGTTATTTTCCATCGCACTACTATAATGTAAACCAGGTGACGGGTGCTTTCTTGGTACAATGATAGTTCTCTCTCGATATCGAGCTGAGATTGAAAGTTAATAGCGCACCAGCTAGAGTGCTCTGCGACGTATTATTATCTCCATGTAAACCTTTTTCAACCAAAGAATTCCACGTTAGAAGTATAATTATTATGAGAGCGCGAGAACATGGTCCAGTGTGAAGTTTAACGACCGGTTCTGCAGTCTTGGATTCTGGTGTCCTCAACCACGAGTTCTGACCCCTAAATACAACACCTCTACTGAAATCGAATTTTATTTACGTATATATTTTATCGATATTTCATCGACCACTTTAAAATTTATGTTTATTTATTGAAAATACAAGATATAAAAAAAAATGTGTTTACCAGAGCACGGACCATCGTATTGAAAATTTAAGCAGCCGGCCGTAAACGGTCCCCAGTTCTCGGAAACAAGGCTTCTCCCCTCGGGACGAAAGGGTCTTCGTGGGAGCTGGGAGAAAAGGGAAAAAGTAGACACCTCAGGTATACCAATCTGACGCATAGAGAACGTCGAATAACTTCAGTTTCAAATAACGCACAAGAAAAAAATTACAATGCGTAAAATTTCATCCTATCATCCGAATTGGGGTAAATTATATATTTTTATTCTTGTACTTTCAAATAAAAATACGAAAAAAATAATTTTATCCATGAAAAATCTAACAAAAATTAAAAAAAAAAAATACTATCTAAAGTAGAATGGAACCAGAATCACCAACGTGACAGTCAGATGCTCTAATCACTGGGCCACGCTGCCTTAGGAACTCCGAGTGCAACATTGCGGGTAGCCGTATAGTAGTTGTGCCTCGTTTTTCGATCGACTATTTATCAAGAACAATATTGAGAGTTGGGTTTTAAACTTTACAGGGTAGATGGTTAATTGAAATTTCTTTGCTATTGCAAAAGGACGTCAAGCTCGGCGACCCGAAGTTCGCGCCCTCGGCTTGTCACGGCGTGTGACGTGCGTGCGAAAGTAGCCTTAGGCGTTGTTCGACCTTGAACACGCTAACCATTCCAGGCAGTGGCGCAGCCCGAGATTCTCTTCTTCATTTTCCTTGGAAAGAGGGGGGGATTTTTTTTTTTTCTAAAGAAAACCAAACAAAACAGTAGCAGTGTTTTCTTCCACTCTTTGCTATTAACATATACAGTTACCTAAGAAGCTTCGAGATGAATCCATAAATGCACGAGACATCAAAGGTCTAAAACAGGCAGTGTCCTCTGTTGTAATGAAAGTTGTTTGGTTTCTATAACAGTCTGTCTTGTGCACGCAGAATATTTTTATATTCAAGTAATATTTTAGAGATGTGACAAACATAGCAGCAGCTAAAAATGATTACTAAAGAAAATAATTGGGTACTGATGGGGAATGTTTTTATTTTAAACCAATTAACTCTAAAATTAATTCACGAAGAAATGTATTGATATGAGAGCTGAGAACACAGCGACAGATTCAATTAAGAGTCGATTCTTCGTTCATGAGCGGGTTCCTTCACGCGACCGCCCCGGGTGGCTTGTTGGCCGCGTGGGAGCTCGCGTTCTACGTGTGCGTTCAAGTCTCCAGTGTCTCGCGGGATGCGGGCGAAGGGTGAGCGTGAACAGTTGCGAGAGGGAAGGGAGGAGGGCTAAAGAAAGGTCCGTGGCTTCTAAGGCTCCGCCGGCGTGCCAAGGCCACGAGGTGCACTGACGTCAATGGAACCGGTATACACACACACACACACACACACAGCCGGCGCATGCGCGTGCATCCGTGGGCGCCAAAGACCTCGAGGGGACAGACGGCCCGACCACGGCGTTGCCAGACGTACCGCAACCTTTGCTGTATTGAACAGCCGGCCGCCCCTGGTAACGCAACCCACAATTGCACAACCAATTTAATGCTTCTTTTTTTTTTATTTCCCCACCCCACCCACTTATTACCCAGCAGTGGTTTTCCTGCTTGCACTCTATGCATGTAAATGATCTCCGCATCACCTTTGTGTTGATTCAGGTTTTTCCTAGGTCTCAGCAGCTAGCATTTGGCAGGGGCTTAGCATAGAGACGCCAATATATGCCATGGCTGGCGAGAAGACCCAAGCAATAACACGACGCACGTGACATTTTCCCCGCATGGTTAAAACCCAGCATGTGCCTACAGTTGTAAAGGCTTCCGCCTGAGACACTAGTAGGTCCCTACCTCCCCTCCTAAACACTTAGTTAAGGAAAAAAAAAATTATGTGTTAGGCTGTGTGGGTACATGACCGCAAGTTTTTAACATGTGTACGTCATGTAAATGGGAAGCTCAGAAAAAAGTCAGTAGTTCTAATCAACTGTACACTCGGACTAGGCTGCGGCTTATTATTATCGGTGATGCCTGCACTCATACTAGACTAGGGGACGTCGGCCATCTCATCTTTCTCCCTCTCTCTAAGAGTCTGGTCCTTTGTCACCGGGGAGTAGCACTGTTTTTTTTATCTTCACAGTTTTTTTTTTTCCTTCTAATTGTCGTTTCCTGAAGTTTCGAGTGTATACATTCGCCATATGCCTCGACATCGAAATTCTTTCGTACTATTAGTCGTGATTTCGTCGCACACTTTGCTATAACACGTTTTTTTTTTTTTTTACTTTTCAAACGTGTCTCAAAATTAATTTTACTTTATTCACACGTGTGTCTACTAACATCTATTCTCAAAGCACACGATTAATGCTACATTTTCTGCATGATTAAAACCCCGCACGATAAAGGCGTATACTCACTTAGGGCGGTATTCCAAGACGTTCGGGTAAGATAGCAAATTAGCACAGACTTATTGGGATACAACCGTAACCGTAACACCTAACTCGCGGGCAATATTCTAGAACGTGCCCAAACCGAATCCCAGTAAGAAAATTATCGGCAGCCGTTTAATAAACAGTGCCTTGTGCGAGGGTAGAAAATGTTTTCAACTCATTTAACGGACGTTACGCAACCAAGGATACTTAGTGTTACGGCCTAAATTATAGAGGTATAATTGGAGCTTATAAGTTTCAAGCTGTTGCACAAAGTTAATTTACAAACTATTCAGTTCCAGTCACGTAGATGTGTGTTTGTACGTATTGCAGCACCATCGCACAAAAAAAAAGAGACGACTTGTTAATTTTCTCAAGTACCTTGCGCTTAGAGGCGACACCGCGCTAGAAGGATCAGCGAGTGTCGCACTTATTTCACTCGCATGACGCGCGTTCGACGATGTGCCATATTCACAGTGATCTGCCGACCTCCCGTTGGCTGATTCCCGACGATTAAGGACCAGAAGCCGAGTATTTGGTTGCGTGTTCAGCCATTTTTGATCATGTTATAAATACGTAAAATATTTATTTCAAGTGCGTTATTTTATTACTTTGTGGTTAATTTTTATTATATATGTAAATCTTGCCGTGTTATGATCTCAAAGCTCAGGCTTTTTAAAAATAAATTCATATTTGAAAACCTTGAAATGGAATCTCGTTGGTTGCCATTTGTTATGTTTCCGTGCATCGCGGAAGCAGCATACGTGATAGTGGAATGTTTCGGGAGATCCCGTCTCCGTTTACGTGTCATATTGTATAACGGGCCGTAGCTGGACTGCTAGGGACATAGGAGTTTAATTGAACGATGAATGAGAAATTCTTGTACATAACTAGAGTGAGTCAGAATTCAACGTACAAAGTTTGGAAGCAGGTTCATTTACCAAGGAATAAAACTTTTTTTTTTTTTTTTTTTTTTTAAAAGATTTCTGGTCTAAAGTACTTTCAAAAGCAGGGTTACATACGCAATTTAAGTTGGAGCCGAACAACTTTTTTTATTTGAAATAATGGAGAAAGTTTTGAGGGAACATCAGGCGTACGGATAATAAATTATACAAATATTATAAAACCACCGAAAAATTGTTATTGTAAATTATTTATTTTAAATGATTAGGCGGTAACAACGCATCAGAAAAATGTATGGAAAATAATATCAGTAAGGCTACATCGTGAAGTCAGCAGATCATATAAAATCAAAAACTTATTACTACACGTAAGTGCGAGTGTAATGCGTGTGTCTTCTAGTGCACATATAAAGATTGAAATTCAGCTACAAAATTTGAGCGCATATCTTGTGGCTGCACTGTTTATTTACATGGAACTAAATGTTCATGATAAAATTTTTGTTTACTGTTGTGTACGGACGAAGACATTTCACGTTAGTAAAAATGTATCGTGCAAATATTTGCCTATTTGTTTTTTTTTAAAACTCACTATCACCTGCATGATATCATGGCGAATGAAGCTTTTTATTATGTGTTTTTCTTTCTTTGTTTATCGTCATCGCACTATAATAGTTTATATCTATTACGTTTTATGTAGAAACGTATGTTTCTCCTCAAGAAAAAAATAATAAAAATATACCATTTTTTGTTTCAAAGTGAGAAAAGATTTCACACTCGCGGATTTTTATAACTGTTAACTGTTCAATAAAACTTGCAATACAACCAGAATTTAACTTTTTTTATAAGCAAGTGATAATTTACTGTGTCGGTACCGTTTAAGTTATCGTTAACTAAACTAATACTTTCAGAAAAGTTCGTAATATATTTCGATTCCTCTGAGCGTAACTCGCTCATCCAGATATTATCATTTAAGTTGCGAAGTTAAATTCAACCGAGACATATTAACGAGAGCAGAAAACAAAGTACGCAAAAAATAAATAACCGATATTTACAAGCAAAGTTAGTATTGCTAATTTATTTTATATTGCCAAATCACGAGTTATGGTTTGAAAATTTATAGCTCTATTTCTAAGTTTCTTTCATACTTTATCATTCTCTTTATCCTTTAAGAAATTTTCGCAAGTAAGCACAATGTTGAATGTTACCTGTCACTACAGCATAAATTAGAATTTATAATATCCAACAGAACCTAACACATCTGGTAAAGTATCCAAAATGAATATTTAAACAGAACATTAAACATTTTGATGTGTAACGCCCTGAGGGCATTCATGACCTAAAACTTCATCTGGTATCAAAGTAATGTGACAAGAAAACCATTCTGGACAATTTTAACATAATTAACATAATTACAGAAGCCGCTAGCGTTCATTTTAAATTCCTAATAAAATAAGGAAAGCTCTTTTATCGTACCACTTACTATACATAATACATTACTTCACCTTCCATTGAAGCCATAGGAGAGTTAATGAAATATATGTGGGTAATTTTTACGTGAGAAAAACCTGTATTTGATGATAAACAATAAAACATTGAAAAAACAAATCACTCGTTAACTAATGAATAGACAGAGAAGTTATGTGCGTTCATTATTGTGTCAGTTCCAATATCTTCTTTCATTAACAGTACCATGGCAAGTATTGGCACTAAAATGAAGAATGTAACGGTATGCATATCTTTGTAAAGGACTTGTTGCGAAAAAAGAGGGAGATAGAATCTTAAGAAAACTTAAATTTTCAAGTCTCGTGGTTATTTGTACAATGTCTCGAAACCAGAATCACAATTATTTTGCGAATTAATTATGTAGTTAAGTAAGCTTGAAGCACATACGTGTGTATTACACTAGTATTTATATTTTTAGCTATCGTTTCATGAATATTTCGTGAATAATGCAAACCATTAGACATTTATCTATCCAAAAAGTACTGCGATACGACATTTAGTTTTCAATATACAAGTTTTTTTAAATTTTTGATACTTATAAAATCGTACATTTTTAAGTATCAAAAATGTGGTAATTACTGAACCATGTAGTTGATTTCAGTATCAATTTTTTCCCAGTATTTTAAGATGTGTAAAATAATTTTGAAAAAATAAAGCGTTAATAAAATTTTTACAAAGGAAACTATTTTTTTTACATTTGGAAAAATACAGGAAAAACACAATGAAGTGTATTTGCAGGTTTAAATATAAATATAAATGTTGTAGAGTAAATTAGCGAGACTTTATGGACACAATTTCAAAGCATTATGTACAAACTTTTGATTGGTTCCTATACGGTCTTGCTAGCTCTATTGATACATTTTAAATTTACATTTAAAATTGCAAATACACTTAATTGTTTGTTTCATATATTTTTCAAAATGTAAAAAAAATAATTTCTTACGTAAACATTTTTTTTACTTATTTATTTTTAAAATGGTTGCACAAATCTTAAAATAATAGAAAAAATTAATACTGAAACTAACCAAATTAGTATTTACAACATTTTTGATACTTAAAAATCTAGGATTTTATAATAATTATCGAAAATTAAACATTTGTATCTTGAAAACTAAATGTCGTATTACAGAGTAGTTTTTGTAGATAGATGTCTCATGATCTGCACTATTTACAAAATATTCATGAAATGATAACTAAAAAATAAATAAATACCAGGGTGATTATATTTATAATAAGCCTATGGTCTTAAAATTTTGTTAGGCACTATACATATATTCCTCGTTGGTGATTAGACTGCAGTGCGCTTGACGACCCTGAGCCAGTTTGAAACAAGGAAAAGAAGTGGTTACCAAATCACGTAGGTGACTTTGGGTCCTAATAAAAGTAATGCCCATTACCAAATCTCTAGCCCCGTCTATGGCTGGTAACCCCCCCCCCCCCGGGGGGGGGGGAGGTTTGCAAAAGCGTCTCATTCTTAGTTTGAAGTGTACATTTTAATGGGCATTTATTCTGTCTTTCCATTACACAAATTCTGGCATTAACTCTGTCTTTGTTTCGGTGTATTCTGCTGCCAAATACATGCCACAGAGCAGAACAGTTTTTGACACAGCTTTATAATGTATTGAATATATTTTTTAAAAAATATATATATGAATCATGGTCTTTTAAAAAAAATCGGATGATTACTATGGAAATAGATTTTCTTGTATTTATTCATCAAGAAAGTCATCTTATAATATCTAACTTTTGCTTCTAAGGACGATTAACTGAAGTACGCCATTTTGGTTTCAAATATTTTTGACATTTTTTAAATATCTTTTTATTATAAAAATGTTAGCTGCGTTTGAGCACAAAATACATTATTTAAGCGAGAAGTCCGCACACAGGGGCAGGTGAAGATCTTTTTGCACACAATAATCTAATCAGAACGCGCATCATTATACGCATGACCTTGTTCTCTTTGTCTCCTGGGGTTGCCGGCGAGTAGCCATGCCTGCGAGGCGTGTGCCATCGATGCCCCTGTGAGCGAGCCGCCCACTTCACACGTCTGCACTGCGGGTAGCCGCGCTTTCTGGCGCGTGACTCGCCTGCTTGCTTCGGCGATCCGAGAGACTGGCTGCTGTTTGCTGGATTGCCTTTGAAGACGTTGCCACTTTGCCGCTTTGTGGGCAACTAAAAATTTTCCGTCTTCAAACTGACGTCAGGAAATTGATGACTGCCGTTGTCAACTGATTTACGTAATTCCCAGGCGGCGAACTTCTAAGCAGAGGGATCAAATAAACTAGTGCAGTGTTGCAAAAACTGCTTAGAGCTGAATGGCGATTACGTAGAAAAATGAAGTAAATAAGTAGTAAACTAAAACTGTCTATAAACACCTTTTCTCATGAGTTTATTCTTTTTTATGGTCAATGGACCTTACGTTTTGAATATCCCTCGAACTAGAGAGGCCTCTTTGGTGGTTATTCGTCACCAAGTATGTTACAATTGTGGACCTCCAGTCCAAGCCACCATTGTGTAATTTATTGTGCGATTT
The DNA here is from genome assembly GCF_032445375.1 of Bacillus rossius redtenbacheri. Classification (NCBI taxonomy): domain Eukaryota; kingdom Metazoa; phylum Arthropoda; class Insecta; order Phasmatodea; family Bacillidae; genus Bacillus; species Bacillus rossius. The sequence continues at coordinate 341,490,471 of NC_086330.1, read as the reverse complement.
CATCGTTGAATTGAATTATTGAATACTTTGTTTGAGTATTGAAGTGAAGTTCTACTTTTAGGTGCGTGGTTGGCCACGCGCTGATATTTCTTTTATTTTTAATATTTTGGTGTTTTGGGAATACACACTTAAATTTATAATTGAAATTATGTGAATTATCACTTCTCATATTTCTCCTAATGGCGGTTACCTTCTGTAGTTCAATTTTCCTCATTTCCTTAGTATGTGTTATTGGCAAAGCATCTTACTTTCGTTTTAATAAAACAATCAGATAGAAATACCGAATGAATTCAAATGGAACAACATATTTTGCAACGTGATATTCAACGTAAAAGTTACTTCCCCCCCCCCCCCAATCCAGGATAATTCCTGTTTAACTTTTGACATTATTTATTTATATTCAGTTTTATAGGAAATATGTTCTGTACACCACAAAACACTCTCAGCACAAATATTCCAAATTTTGTGGACGCTTAATTTAATTGGATTGTTAAAAGACATGGATTGCTTAGCTATGTGTGATTGCAATTAAAACCAATTAACTGTCATAAGTATGATAAAGTAATATTTTTTTTGAAAAAGTTTTGAACGTTGTCTTTAAAAAGTGAGGAAATTTGGCCTAGCAGATTATTTTAGGGGATAACACCTAATCCTCCCCCCCCCCCCCTTTACCAAAAATCTCACTGAGTCAAATTTCAGGAATATTTTTATTCGTTATTCATGTTGCGAATCATAAATTATTCGTAAAGTTGCGTATTTGGGCTTAAAATAATAATAAGAACTTAAAAAAAACAAGTACAATAATTCTTTGGCAGAAAATACCAAAATATTTATCCTTGGTTACACCCCTGCGGCTTCGAAAAATGAGATCATAATTCGAACAAGTGTACGCCTTAATATCTATCAAATACAATTTCTTGCATGTTAGGACATGAATAGTTTTCAAAATCATTCTAAAAACGATATAAAAACGTAAATTGATTTTCCTGTCTAAGACACTTTAACCTAAGTTGTTTTGAAAAAAAAATTAATTTCTTTAATGGTAAAGAATGAAAATTTTCTAGTAGGGCACTATGAATTCGGTCAGTAACTGTATTATAAAATTGTAACTCTGGATTCAACATTTAACTGTCTTATATACGTATATTTATTTATACGCGTCCTTTTGCAAGGATTTAATGAGGTATTGGTGTAACCCACTGACCACTGATATGACTCACTTATATACAGCTTCCTGCCTCCTGAAAATAACGTACATTTGGGCAACTTTCTCTATGCAAAAATAATTGTACCTGTGGCTCCGATGACGTCAGAGAAACCGGCGTCGGGAGTGGACGCGACAGTGTTTCGAGTCAGAATCCGACTTTCTGCCGCTTTCATCGCGGCCGCGTCGTTGGAAGCAACACCCCCCTCACAAAAGAGTACCAACTACTAAACCTGATGTTTCAATCACCAAGCTAGAAGAAAATTCAAACGCGTAAGAGAGACAAAATTAAAATTTGAAATAAATTATTCCCCGAAAATATTGTCTCAAAATTCAATGGTATATTATGACAGTTTAATTTAGAATATTTACAAAAAAAATCTCGTTAAATTGAAGGTAATCTAACCTAGTTTTTCTTACAAATGTTCAATGTGTGAACCTTTAGTTATACGGCACACATCCAACCTAAAGTCCAATTATTCCCACACTTTGGTTAATAAGTCCGAAGTAACGGAAGCACAATAGCCTCTTCAATTCTGTGTTTAAACTCTGGGAAATCATTAGGTAGCGGCGGATCATACTGTTTAAGACAGCACACGCAGCACTCCGGCGAAAATATCTCGCAGCGTCTTCGGCGCCGTCAGCCTGAAATGCACCGTTAAAAACCCTCACCTTTAATTTACGAAGAACTCTAGTTACATAATTATCCAGGGAACTGCGTAATTTCACGGTTTCCTTCGTAAATTTACTGACACTGAGTTCACTAACTCTGAGCATGAATCCAAAAGAAATTTATTGGTGCATTTAGCAAAACAATAAAAATACTGGTCAAGTCTACAGTAGGAATGATCGTATTTTTTTTCTACACGTGTGTGTTTAAATTTGTTTAGGACGAAACATACTACATACTTAAAAGTCGAAATTAGGCGTAGTTTCTGCGAAGATCCAGTTATTTTAAAGAACGTAACGAATGAAATGCTTTGTTCATTTGAGTTAAATTCTCCGTTTAAAAAATTCCGTAAATTTACTGTAATTTCTAACAGGTTAGGGCACGCCGCTTTGTCGCGTGACCGACCGCCGCGCGGTTGCAAAAAAAAAAAAACGTTGGCCTGTTTTTGGCACGGAAAAGGCTGGGGGGGGGGGGGGGGGGTCAACACAGCCGTGAACCCGAGGTTTCAAATACGGCAGTCGCGCCCGAAAAAGGAGCTTTAAGGGAAAAAAAAGGGGGGGGGGGGTCGTCGAGACCGACGGAGCTGCGTGACTCTCGCCGAGAGGTCAGCTGCGACCGCGACAGAAGCACAGCGAACGCGGGAGAGACCCAGAACTGCGGGACAGCGAGGCGGTCGTGTGCTCTCTTAATTACACATGCTGGGGTAATGGCTGGACCAGGTGACGACTATGGGCTTTTCCTAGTCTTTCATTCCCCTCGAGATAACCCTGCAGGGAGAAGAGGTCAGTAACGGCTGGTTGTGAGGTTAGCCACAGCCACTGGGCAAGACAGCAACCTAACAATCTGAAAACACATCGCCACTATTGTAGTTATGGACAAAGTTTACACTTTCCTCGTAGTGCCTCAAAACATCCATACACCATTTTTGAAAAAAAAAAAAAATTCCTTAAAGATAATTATTAAAAAGCCAACTGAAATATTTTTTTTTATCAAAAACGGGGTAAATGCAACGAGTTTATGAAGAAATATATATAAAATTTATTTCATTATAATACAAATAGGTATGAATGTAGAATAAGGGAGTATAAAATTTCTTAGTTATTCAAATATTCCGTGCAGTTTTCGAATAAATTGTATTTCATTCATACACGCGTTTGGTAAATATTAACGTTTGATAACCCTAAAAATCTTTTTAATATTTGATACGAACAATCGTAGTGCAATTATAATTTCCCAAAATCATCTCATTTCATGTTGGACTCAACTTGCCTATGTACAGTCTAGCCTTTATAGCGTGCACGTCGGTCCATAACGAGGTTGGATAACCACTTTTCCTACTTATTTATAATTGGCTTAGGGTCAGAACACTGAAGTCCAATCTTGAACGTGAAGAATTTGTATATGTGCTTCAAGAATACTTTGCTACCTGGCTAAATATTTCGGAAAATAACATATAAGATAATCTTTTAGAAAAGTACAAACAAAATTATGTTGTTTTTTTTTTAATCCCCGTCCCGAGAGATCTGGGAAGACGTGAATCAGCAGCGGAGGACATTCACTGAGGCCTTGGCTGACGTAATCTTTGCGTGTTCGAACACTGTCCATTTTGGCTCGGGATCAGCTTGTGAAGATCGGCGTAGTAACCGCATTCTGCCCTAATTGACCGGGCGTTCAAATAGTAGGCCTTTTTGAAGGTAGAACGCTCATATACGTTACCCGAATGGAAGTACTAGAGTCACGATTATTTTGCAGATTTATTTGGTAGCAAAGTAGACTTGAAGCCAATATACATCTGCTTCACGTTGATGATTGGATTGCAGTGCTCTTGAAGACCCTGAGACAGTTTGTGGGTTTTGGACTCATTCCCTGATTTAAAAATAAGGAAAAAAGGCACTTCTTAATTTAATTTGCAACTGTATATGTAACGAAATATTGCTCTGTTTTGTAACAAATAATTTTTTTAATATAAATAAATGTACTTACCTAAGCGTGGCTACCAGAATTTCAACTGCTGTAATTGATTTCCTCAAATTTGTGTCTTTTTTTTTATAGTAATTATGGGTTCAACTGTTTCACGAATGTAATCAAAAGTCACGAAGTCAACTCTAAAGTACTCTATAAATTAACTTTATTTTAATATGAGTTGTGGATGTATATGGTGAAATTCACCAAGTCTCACTCGGTCTCTATTAACCTCAGTAATCCACATCCGTCTTTTCTTACTGTATACTTAGTACAACACTTTGAATTATTATTGGAGATTCTGTAAGTATAAACTTCCTATTTAACATCTTCAGCACGTGTCTCGTATGATACTGCGACAGTTCAGTGTGGCCGGGCTGTTGGAGACAGTCTCGTCTCGTCGTATCCAGTGTGACCAAGCCCTCAGTTTCCAATAGCTGATAACTAACACTTGCGCGTCGGCTTAGATGACGAGTTATGGCATAGCATTTAAATAAGAAGTGATTGCAGAGTTAAGCACCAACGTAAAACTATTGCAATTAATTATACAGTAAAAAAAATCCGAACGATATATTCTGCGACACGACCGGTTGGTAATTATTATAAGAGATACTCTCATTTGGATTTATAACTGAACTTACAGGATAATTTCCATAAAACGGTCTCAAATTGGTAGTTTGTTTATTGGCCATTTCTTTAGCCAAAACACGCCTTCTTGTGGGACTCGGCCGAATGAGACTCCTCCACTTCAGCTTTCACGTCCACCATTGGTTAAGGTACTTGCGGGGCGTATCACATAATTAAATCGGTGGTCCGATCACACAAGAGGGAAAAAAACACGGCCCAGACCGTATGACGTCAATGCCGGTGTCACGTTACGACAGAGAATGGCGGGAAGGGGAAGAAGAGGGGAAGGGAGGGAGGGAGGAGGCAGGCGCCCCCGTACCTACAATTTCCTCGATCGTTCGCAGCGTATACCCGTCTGACCGATTTGGGGACCGGTTCCAATGACGTCAATGCAGCAAGTCCGTAACTCAGGTTGGATTCTGGCAATCGGACCCCCTCGCGGCCGCTGCGCGTGCAGCCTCGAGGAGGAGGGGTGGTTCGCCGGACCAGTCGAGCGGACGTCGAGGAGTTCCCGCGAGTCGAAGCACGACTCTCGCTGGTGCTTCCAGCGCGACGACTCCTCTGGCCGCGAGGCTCTGGACTGGCGTGCGGCCTTCTCGAGCAGCAACAACAGCATCAGGCGGCTGAGTACCGGCTGTTTCATGTCTCGTACGTAGGGACTGGAAAAATTCGCGGTTTCGACGACCTTCAGGATGGACTACGCAGTCCTCAGTATACTCGGGAAAATAACGCATTTTAATCGGCTGCTGACTTGCGAGTAGTCTCAACTAGTTTGCTTGTAATACGATACTTCTTTGGTTGAGTATTTCCCATTGGCCCAGAGTCGTCCGAATTAACAGTGAACCAATAACAAAAGCATCTTAAAGGTATATGTATTTGGGTTTTAGTGTATCGCGAAATGAATCCGCGAATTTTTCCTGTCTCTACTAATACGTAGGGGCATGCAAATTTCGTGAGAAGATTCCGAGACTAGACGGAAGTTAAAAAAAAAAAAAAACTGTAGCATCGTCTGTGTTGGCGAGTTTCTGCCAGGTTACATATCGAGTGTAACAACACCAATCACAGTGATTCAGTGCGGAAGCAAACGCGTCCTGAGTGGCTCGGTCAAACAAGGCAACGACGACTTCTCTCGCAGACGGCTGCCAATTACGAGGAAGAAACCACAGGTGCGGGTAAACCTTGTTGCAGTCCAGCATGCGTTCAGATCTTTTCGCGAGAAATGCCTGCCCCTACTAATACGTATTCCAAAAACACGCGTTTTTAACCATTTTCACTCTTCCAAAAATACAGTTTTTTTTTTTTTTAACAGAACTTTTCATCCGCACTCAGCTTAGTTTTAAATCCATTTAATAAGCAGACACCGCCATGATTTCTTTAGCAGTTTTCAAATCGTGTGGTTATTCTCTCCAGCTTTGCACATGGTGCCTTAAATATTTATTTGCCATACCGGCACTCAAACCCCGTGCGCGCAGTTTCAAAGCACCCAGCCGTTAACGGGTGAAACACGGTGTTTCCATCCACGGCCGCGCCTCGTAAAAAACCCCTCGAAGAACATCGCATCGCACTACTTAGGGACGAGCTTGCAATCAGAGCGTTGCAAACTGTCTTCTCATCCGCCCAGCCGGGAGTAGAAAACACGTCCGCTGAAAGTGTGTGCGTGGGCCCTTCGAGAAAAAAATGCTAAATTAAACATTCCCGTATCTTACCGCAAGATAGCTTTTACTGCCGGCGTTGGAAAATGTTCAGGTATATTGACTCGAACTCCAGTTCTCTTTAATGCACTGCAGAGCAACGTTAATACACCATTGCAACAGTTTTATTGCTGAGAGACGTGCGGAGTTTTTAATTGACCTGGGTTTGTCCAACCATGTACTCAGCATCCTGCTTCGAACAGCAATTAAGGCTCTACCTTAAACGCCATCCCGGCGTTTTATTCTGAGTTGTATTATTTAAGGACCGTTACTGTTGATTTATCATAATGGCGTTCTTGTATTCCATGTTTTGTCACGTGGACAAAGCACGGCAGACCATAGTGTGGCTTGTAGGTAGTTAACGTTCCGATATGGCGTGCCACATAACAGGGATCCAGTGTATTTACGTCCTTGTCCATGGTAGCAACTGTAGCGACTAACAGAAATATTCTTGGGGCTACTTCATTGACATTTCTGCGTATAAACCCTGGTTTTTGGCGTATTTAAAATACAACGTGTATGATTGAAACGGGCATTACATTTCTTGCTACAAAATAACTCACGCATATATATTTTTTTTCCAGATGTGCGGTTCAGCAGCCTTAGAAGAGAGACCAGTCCGCTACAACATCCGTCTAAGAGCTCCGAAATCGATTTGATCTGTGCAGTTGGGAAATACGTGAATCACAATATCGCACCTTCTCTACTCTCTCCCTTGAAGTACCTGTGCTGCCTTTGCAGCGATGAAAGAAGAGATGGTACTCGGCCAATAGCTGCGAAAGTAGTCGAGACAACAACTGAATACTAGAAATCGAAAAAAAAAATCCCGGGTTCATCTCGTGATAGGATAGAATCCAAATAATTATACCTTTGTGCCGCTTCTGCCATTAGTTCACTGTTAATCTGTATGACTCTGGGACAATTAGATACCCTCTATTATGGAAGTTTTGAATCACAAGTTGTCCATTTTGAGACGCCTCACAATTCAGCAGCCAATGAACAGGGGACGTTTGCCTGAGTATGCAGTGAATCGTGGAGTCTATCCTGGAGGTAACTGAATCAGAGAATGTTTCCAGTGTCTACTGACTACATAGTAGTGTGACTTAAAATATATATTTTTTAATTTTTATGAATGCGACCGGAAAAATTTAAGATACTGTGTTTTTATTTATTTCAATTTTTGAACTATAAAACCAGCATGACAAAATATAGCGTTAGTAATTTTTAAGTAATATTAAAAAAGGGTTTAATTCTTTCTCTTCCTATAAATTTTTAGTAAATACGATGCACGACCGGAATATGTACCTAATTATTTTATGTTTTAGTATTTTTTGCGTCGTGGTTTTTCTTATCACCTTTAGGTAGATAGACCGGAAAAATTTGCGAATTCATTTCGCGATAGGCTAAAATACAAATAGTTATACCTCAGTGCTGTCTCTGCTATTGGCTCACAACTCACCTGGATGACTCTGGGCCAATGAGAAACGCCCAACCAAAGCTTTATCGAATCACAGGCTGCTACTTGGGACGTCTCACAAGACAGCAGCCAATGAGTGGGTGACATTTGACGGAATGTACGTGGAACTATGGAGTTCATCCTGGAGGTCATTGAACCAGCGAATTTTTCCGGTCCCTACCTATAGGGGAAAATGTTTTTCTCAATACAGCAAAAGTTCTATTTTTTCGACCCACCCACACTCACACAGTCTTATCGTGACCTTCAAAGGTGCACAGATGTTGAAATTATAATTGTATTTGTTGGCCAATAAGATAACGAGGTAACTGTGCCTAGTATGGTGCACCTAAATTTTGAGTTTATATACCTCTTGGGCGACTATAACGTTATGGATGACGTGTATGCACTGCTGATACAAATTTGTGGTGATCTCATGCGAATGCGATTGTTCTTAACAAAATAGTGAATGGGATTCTTCTTTAATTTAGGTCGAGGCAACATCAACGGGCATTATGAAGTGCCCGACCTTTCAGCACATCTTGTTACAGCATTCTTCAAGGCCTGTTGAAGATGGCTGCAAACAAGGCATGCCGAAACGTCGGTCACTTCATTAGTTCCACGGTCGTGGCCTCAACCCAGAAGCCAAGAGGTAGTAGAGTAGTGATTAGTGAGTCGTAACCACTTCAGGTCACGTTTCCTACTTGTGAAAAAAATTCTTATTCCCTCCACCGGGAATAAAAACTCGGTTCTCTTTTGTAAAGGGCGAATGTGCTGACGATTCTATAAATCTTTCTTTACAGCTTTTCATACAAATTAAACATATGTCCAGTTAAATGTTGAGCTACAGACATGATTGTAATGAAATTTCGCGTACATGTTAGAATGCAAACTTTCCTACTTACTCTCGCGCTGTGTTCATAATTAGAGCGCAGCTATTTGGACACGCCCCTCTACTACAGTGAGCAAACAATGCCCAGCTGGGAGAGAAGTAAGTGAACAAGGTAGTGCCTATTAACAAGGATACAATTGTTCTCGTTAAGAAATCAAACAATGGGAAAGCATACATGGGTTGAGCACACCTATTAATTTGAATTATACCCTACCGCTAGCTGGTACTTGACTGGCCTGCAGTCAAAACAATCGTTTCCCAATCTTAGAAGCATTGCAATGGTATACACGTTTGCAGTCTACCTTGCGACCAAATGAATCCGAAAGTTCCGGGTCTCTAATAATGTCAAATAATAGATGGAATTTTAATGACTGCCATGACTGACGCATTTTTTGTGTAGCGAGTTAAATGGAGCAGCTAATCTTCTCGGGATATTTCGCCTACTTTGTCAATGGAACTGATGTGACAAGGCGAGATATACCGGGAAGATTGGTGCTTGCCGCGACGAGCGACGTATCGTGATGCCACGCACTCTGAGGAGTCCGAGCTGGAAGAGAAGGAAGGCGCAACACGTCTCGAAGAAGAACTCAAGAGGTCCCTGCTATCTTCAACGGAGGCAGTTCTTAAGAGATCCTCCCACAACATCTGAATGGTATGGCGCTTTAAAATAAATTGTTGGTGATGTCCCTGAATATGTGATGGAAATTATCAGCCTACAGACTTGTATGGAAAATTTACCATAATACCATCGAATACATCTTAAATTTGTTGAGCAAAAAGTCAAATTAATAGGAAATTATAGGGACCGGAAAAAACTCCAACGTACTCTACACACTTAAGGAAAGCTCTCCTGCTCATTGGTTGCTGAGCTTAAAGTGATTCGACACTTCTTTGATCGTGGGTCTCTCATTGGCCCCGAAACCTCCAAATAAACAGTGAGCCAATGGAAAAATGATCGCAAAGGTATAAGTATTTAAATTTTAGTCTATCACGAAATGAGTCCGCAAATTTTTCCCGCCTCTATAAATGTACCTTTGTTTTTAGTAACTTTCTCATACAACTTAATAAAATCCATTACATGTTTTGGAATGATAAAAAAAATTAAGTTGTAAATTTGTACTTCCGAATCAAGGTTTACTGATTACATACTACTTTAGTAACCACGTGAAGCGTGAGTTGTATCTAGAACTTAAGACAATTTTTGTTTGTAATTGGGTGACAGCATGTTTGATGTTTATTGAAGAATCAGTAAACTTTAATTTTTGCGTACAACAGTAGAAAGACATTGGCCAAATCCGAATTTTACAAGATTCGTAAAAAAATTGAGGTATTTTAGACAACGATGTCTCTTGTTACTTACAAAGACAGGTTTGTGATTCCCTGACAGATTTCAAGCAGCAAACATTGTAATAAAATATTTAAAAGATAACAAATATGTAAGACATTGCCTTTATTTTTAATGTCGAAATTATAACCTTCAAGTGAACTTTTGCAACAAATATAGGGTATTCAGAATAGGTTATAACACAGGGAAGGGCATAATTCACCGAATGACTCTTACTTCTATCTTTATAGCATAAGAGGCCGCCAACTGAACAGAATAGCCATGCAATTACACAAAGTGCTGGCGTAGAGAATGTGAGAACCCTAAAAAAATTACCCTTCATCGGAAACGCCTACCACGTTTTCCACACACGTGATAATCAAGGAGGAACGAGTAAAGGATCGAACCCAGGCTCTTTGTGTTTTTGAGGTGAACAAAACTGTAGTATACTTCCAGCTAGGCTCCCTAATGTCATAGTTATAACCACGATTATTTCACGGATTTATTTTATTTAAGAAGAGATTCAACATGTCTATATATAAATCAGTATTTTTAGAATTTTGAATGCTCATTGGTCGATAACCAGGTCACATCAATTGACGGTTTACCCGTTATAGGATTACCACTTATTTTCCTTGTTCATAACTGGCTCAGGGTCGCCAAAGGCTTGTCAAGAGCACTTGTACTGTAGTCCAGTCTTTTACATGAAGCAGATGTAGCCCGTATGTGCTTCAAATATATAGTTTGCCAACCTTGGCTAAATTTAAAACTATTTAAAAGTCTTTGTGAACCTTTTTTTTATTTGGTCTCGAGTTTCAAAACAGTATTTACGTGACTGACGCTATTTTAAAATAATTTCGCATTAGTGTTGTTACGAGTAGTTTGTTTCAGCCGAACGGGTTGAAATCCCGGCTTGACATTCTGCCCGTGACAATACCAGAAATTCTAGTTTATTCAACGGACTTTTAGAAACTTGTGGTTGTTTTCAAAACAAGGCGGGGTAGCACCACAATTATAGTTCCTTAAAATGTCTTATTAACGAATTTCAAAAATCTTAAAAGTTATTAAAGAATTGAAGTGTTATATAGCGTACTTTTAAAGCATTTAAATTTAAAAAAAAAATAATTCCACTCAGTAGAGATTGTTAAAACATATGAAACAACAAATTTAAACAATCAAAATTCAAACAACTCCAAAAGTCAGGTCCAGCCTGGAGTAGAATTAATTCTGTTATTACTCCAGTTTTTTAATCTGTTCTATTGAGTTGATGGAGGGGAGGTGGTTACGATTTCCCCCATCGCCCCTCCATAGGTCTACTACTGATACGACCCGTAGTTATTCGGTTTGCGAGCTAAACGTTTCACACGTTTGCTCACATTTACTTGCACTTATCTTCCATCGCAACCCGAAATTAGGGAAGGAAAATAGGAAAGCGACCACACATGATACAACATTTCTCAGTTAGGTTTTTGTTTTGCACCTTACAGTATAAAGGTTAGCCAGCCCTGCTCCCAAGCGACCGGAACGACTCGAAAGCGAGCTATCTCCAACGAAAAGGAATGTACGCCTCTCCCTCCCTCCCTTCCTCTCTCTCTCTCCCAAGCCGATCTTCCAAAGAACCGGTCTGGGACATTACACTTTCACGTCGTTATTCTAGTTTCATTGCGGTTCCGACAGATGTCTCACGGTGTACGAGTAAGCATTTCGCAGTACTTTCTGTTGTTAACTACCGAGCCGTGATTATCCTACACGTTATCTGCCAAATTGACTGATGTATGACTTGTCCCGAATTGAACATTTCTCAGAAGTGGTACCGGTGGTACCTATTTCCACGCTGTCACTTGCGAAATCAACACATGATGTTGGCTTACGAACGCTAACAATCACTTAAACTGTAAAATTGGAGGGGGTAAAAAAAATGTGTATGAGCCGGTGCTGGAAAAAAAAAAATTTGGCGGCTGAACATTTTTTGCTTGTTGCGTTTGTTGGCGCTCTTGCGTAGTTCACGGAACCAGACGTCGGTGCTGACCGAGACGCCGACTTGTCAGCACCGCGCCACGACCTCTGACCTCTCTCCCGTCGGACCCGCGAGGCCGCTGGTTCGAGTCCAACCCGCGGCAAGGAGGCAAACGGGAAACCCAAGAGTCTCGCAGTGACAGCATTCTCGAGACCTTTTTTCACATCTTCATTTCACACAGAGGAAACGATTTCTGTACTTTTACAAAAGATTCATTTAGAAACCATATGCCAGGACCTTGAAAATATATTGTAAATTGTACAATACATGGCTATGGTCACTTTTGAAATATTTTAAAATACTTTCTCCCAGATAATGTTACGGGGGGTTTCACAACAGCCCCCTCCCCCCCCCCCCCCCCGGCAAAGATATTTAACAGAAACGTGGTGTTAGTTTTCGTCCCCCGGGTTTTTCTTGTCCACGGCGGTTCCGCCATTCAGCTGTGCCCCGGCGGCGCGGCGGTCAGATTACCGCCAGGAGCTGGCGTGGTCCTGACAGAATGTTCCGGGCGGAGAAGGTTGAGAAGCAGCCCGGCCATCGGCGAGCAGGAGCGACGCCCGTGACGTCACGCTGCGCGGTCTGCCGCGGCCTCGGCGCTGGGACTCCCGTCTCCAAGCAGCGGTGGGCCGCGTCCACCCCCCGAGCATCGAAGGTAGACCGGCGTGCGAGACGGTCTTGCAGTTACGACGTCCCGTGAAGAGCACTCGCTTCACCAGCATTGGCAGTGGTGGTGGAATAGCGGCGGTGACCGACTGACCGACTAACTGACTTGCGTTTAAAAGAAGCAGCAGATTCAACGCAAGTGTCGCTGCACACGTAACACGTAGGGAATGTTCAGTGACGTGTTTTGTTCGCCAGGTTCGAGGCAGCTGGGGTGTACCGTGTTGTCCAGCCGTTTTGGGGACTGCCGAGCGAGCGAGTGGAGCAGAAGGGAGTAGACGGGAGTAGGCAGTCCCACGCCGAACGAGTGTCGTACTCGCTTGGTAGAACTCGTTCCACTAACGACAGTGTGTAAGGCGAATTATTTCTATTCTTAAGCGACGCCTTCATCAGTCAACGTAATTTATATTTACTTGTTGTAGAGTTTTTTTTTCCCCCTTGATTAAACTGTAACTGTAACGTTGGTGTGGTTCTGCTACCTATTCTATGTAATGCCCGCTGTTTGTTAATGCATGTAAGGGCTAAATTTTAATTTATGTCGTTTTGCAGCTATTTATTGGATACCGCAGTGGCTCACTTTCAGAAGGAGTTTGTATATAAAATGTTATGAGGCGTTTGACCGAGACTCCACCTAATGTATATTATGTCAATTTTAAGTGTCTGTTGTTTGTCCGTATTTATTAATTCAATTTTTATTTATCTTGTATTGTACTGCTTGTCCACAGCGCACACCTGGATCCTCATGAAACCATCTAACAGAAGTCAGAATGTTATGATGCCACTGAATATTTTTGTTGAGTTTGTCCTTATTGTGCAATAATTGTTTATAATAAATATATGCGGAAATCGCACGCCTTGTTCAGTCATTTAGGTTGTTGTTACACCCCAAAAGTGTAGCCAAAAATAATACACAGGATTTCTTACGAAAATTGGTGCATAATTTTATATTTTAATTGATGTTTCATTCAAGCATATTTTTTTTAAACCATGGAACAGGTAATCGAATATTCAATAATTTCTCTTTATTTGGTTTTATCATGCTTATTAATGTGTGCAGTTATTCAGGGAACGGTTTGCAAATAACTTTAACTGTTGGAGGTACTGGGACAACACAAAGCATAAATTCCCGGGTAAGAATCTGAATTCAGTATTACTGGAAACACTATTTTGTAGTGATCAAGTTGATTTCTTGTTAATGTACAAATTTACAAGTATCTTTAATTTTTATATTAATATTTCTGTTCCATTTACAAAAAAAATTGCCACTGCAGGCTACGGTGGTGCTGTATTATTACGCCCAGCTTTATCAACCATGATTTCCGAACGTTTATTAAAAAATATTTTTTTTAACGTGACAATATAAATTAAATTATTATGTTGAACAACTGTATGAAAATAACCGACATATAAGAATTTATCTTTTAGTAATTTATGATAGTAATCGCGTAATTTTTTCCTACAAAATGTTTTGATAAAAGCATTAAAATAATTTTTAACGATTTCTCAAGGCTAGTTTCTAAATATATATCTACAAGCCTTATTATAAGTGTACTTTTTTTGTTTACCTAAAGAAAAAAAGTTCAATAGCTCCCCAATAACTATTTACTACATAACTAATTACAGCTTAGGCCACGCCATTGGTAACTGTTGAACTCAGGAACTGGTTACGTATATTTCGAACATGTTTCGATTGTGGTTATTTCTTATTCGAAGTAAACAGGTTTTTGCAAGCACTTCTTCTGAACGACATAACTTTTATTCTTGCTTGTGATTGGCTGATTTAAAATTTAAAAAAAAAACATAGCAAGAAAATATATGGCCGAACGCGAGTCGTAACAACAGCAGAAAAATTCAATAAGTAAATAAAATATGTGAACTGATTTTTTTCTTTGCAAGTGAATGCCAGTACAAAATCTTTAAGTGTTATGATATTTTTTTATAAAATTTCGATTACCGACGCATACATTTAATAAACACCAAATGATAAACACTTTAATCAATTCGAACAATAAGCAATTAATTTATTTGTAAACTGACAGCACTTTCTTCTCAGCCAAGTATAATTTTTCCAGTGTGGCTACATAAACATGTTCACTTAACCTAGTTTAGCTGTGTAATAGACCTCTTAGGTCTGCAAAGAACAAATATATAAAAGAGGACTTAAAATAAACAAACCACGGCTACTGACATATTCGTAACAAATTTAAAATTTGAGTTGTGCTTAAAACAACTTTATGTTTATTTTATAATAGAATTTACTCATTTTATAATCAAGTCAAATTGAAGTACTAAAACATTTGTTTTCGTGGCAAATATTTTAATGAAATTAATGATAATTAAATGTTCTGATGATTGCAAGAAGATCTTGACAAATAAAAATAGAGGAACTTTTTTTGATAAATTGATTTTAATAATATTCAAACAATTTAAAGGGAATTTAATTTACCTTTATATATTTAAATATAAATATTCTCTTTTTTTATTCATCACTATCCAAGCAAACTTTTGTACTACAAAAATTCACACACAAAGAAAACGTTTGTTTGAATTTAAAAAAAAAGTTTATGTATAGGCGAAACATATATGTACTTGTTACAACAAAATATGATTTATTGATCTAACAAAATTTGGTAAAAATAATAATAATTGATTCGTTGTACCAAAAATTTAATATAGAGCTGAGTTAACAAAATAATTTTCCTTGGGTCAACAAAGTCTTTACTACTACAAGATATTCCTGTGGATCAAGAAAATATATTATTTCGCCGTATGCAATAACAGTTTTGTTGAGGAAAACAAAACTTTCCCTAAGTGCAACCCTGAATTGCACGAAACCACTCACATCGTCACAATGGCAGTTGGCCATAACTGGTTGAGGACTGAATTTGCAAGTGGTTGAGCAGGCTACTTTGCATGCACAAGATATATTAAGAAAAATATCTGGACCAGTTTCTCCAGTATATACTCCAATAAAAAATGTCAATGATAAGATACGATCTTTTAAACACGCGAGAAGGGTTTTTATGTACATTTTCACTGGAATAAAAATGGTCTTATAAAATACACACAATTCATACAATGAGTATTTCAAAATATAATTTTTGTTAGAAACTAAATGTGCAGTTAAATATAATAAAATAAAACTATTACAAAAATAATGGTGTATATCATTTTAAGCTAAGCATTAGTTATTAAAACAAACATATTGATCAATGCATTTCTTAAATAGTAGTCATAAAAATAAATTATTAAGTTAGTAAGAACTATGATTGAAGAGTATGTATGCATGCGATTGGCCAAATAGAAATATATTTTAAATTTTTATTTTATTTTAACACTAAAAACACTTCAACTATAAGTTCTCAATTTATTAGATATGATTAAGACAACGTCTCAAATAGGCAAAACCCAGAATTAGATTTTTTATATTTAATTTTTGCGTTTGGAAAAACAGATAAAATTTATCATCGTTTGGGTATTTGTTTGTAGGTTTGAATTTTAACTTTCATTAAAATTGAAAAATGTTTGTATGTAAACCAAATATAACGTTGCCTCTCGTGGAAAATAATCACTTGAATTTTGGCCTACTTCTTAGTTTCTTGTGGAAACAGCTTTGCTGGAAACGAAAATTAAGTACTAAAAGCTGTAGTAATTCTCTCACTCAGGTTTAAATAATATTTGGAGATTGTTTGCAAGAAATGAACAACTTTTAGGAAATTATATCTAGCAGGTGATAAAACAATTAATTTTACAATGCTAGGTAGTATTCCTTAGCCTTTGAAGCAAATATTTTAAACAGAATCACTATCTATACAAGCCATTACGTTTAGAATAGTCACAAACACTTAGAGAAAATAATTTTTTTAAATCGATAATAATTAATGTGCGTAGCTTAAAACATGAAGAAACCAAGGATTCTACATTTTAAATTGAAAGAAAATTCAGTGTTAAATACTAAGTTCTATGATGAAAACAAATTGCAGCCTCTCATTTGTGGTCAGTAGCACTGGTTTCTTTAAGTACAATATGTTTGAAAAACACTTCAACAGCGACCACAGAATCGCTAACTACTTCTCGACCACGAGCTCATAAAAATGATGGCTGCTGTACCTTAACTAAGACAGCTCTTCCTGATTGGCCAGATCCCTCCTCCGATCACAGGCACCCAAGGAGACCAATCGCAGTCTGGCTGTGAACGGCCCTAGGCACGTCATCGCTGCGCCGGAACAACACGGGCTGTGGTGATCCGCACCGGCTTAGCCGGGCCTCGACTGGAACGCTGGTCCGTGGGCTGGCCGATGCTCTACTAGCGACACGTGGATTCTCTTTCGTTCACGGACACGTCCAGGTGGCATACTCAGACTTGCGTGTTCTAAGTCTGGATGAATAGGCTCGCACACGAAGATAAAGGTTTGATCGATACAAACGTAAAATTGTTTGCATATGCGAATTCAGGTTTCTTATTGGCTCTAACAAAATATTTTGGCTGCGAAAACAAAATGTTAGGTGTAACAAATTTTATCGTGTACGAAACAATTTTTTTTTGGGGGGGGGATAAAAAAAATTTCTTACGACAAAATATGTGTTAGAATCAACCGTTTGTATTTGTTTCGCCGTGCATAAGCAAATATATTTTTCATACAAACAACATTTTTTTTCTTGGTTTTGAGCTTTCCACTACACGCCACGCCCAGATATTAAATACACTGTTAAATATTGCAGTAAATTTACGGACTTTTCAACAAATAATTTAACTGAAATTAACACAGAGTTATTCGTAATTTCAAGCGACTGAATCTTCGCAGAACAAACGCCGTGTTTAAACTTCTCAGTTGTATGTTTTTTTTATAAACGAAGGTAAACACACACACGTGGGCAAAAATAAGAGTGTTCTTGCTGTGTGCTTAACCAGTTTTTGAATATTTTGTTAATGTGCCAAGAATATTATTTTGGGTTCATGTTCTAAGAAAGTGAACTCAGCGGCCGTAAAATTAACAAGATCCCCCTGGATAATTTGTAACCAGCGTTCTTCGTAAATTGAAGGTGAAAATTTTTAACAGTGTAGCCACGTGTACTTCAGCATGCTAACAAGCCTCCACTGCCCGCTCACGTCACGCCAATTGGACGAACTAAACTGACGGGGAACTACACTTCCCAGCCGAACACCGAAACGTCAAAAGCACATCGTGGAATGCAATACCAATACCTATAGGTACCTCAGCTCACTCCAGGCCCGTGTGCCGAACTATCCCACCCGTCAATCCCAGTGATTCTAACAAAAGTGTGGAGGGCACCTGAACTGAAGTGCACAAGGTGACTCGTGAACACTTCTGTTTCAGGTCCCACGTCACATTAATGCTCCGGATTTTAGTTGGGATAGCGGACAGGCATGGCTGCAAGTAAGGCATGCACACGTGTGGCATGAAATATTAGTTTACAATGGCGTCGCCTCAAACCCCAATGGCCAAGAGTTGGTTGTGGATCCAAAAAAAAAGTGTAATTAACAGGTTCTGTACCAAGGGACACCCATATGAAAGTTTGTAAGAGGGGGGGAAGGGGCGAGACATGGGGGTATGGAGTGTTTTTAATATTTCGGAAGACGAATGGAGACTTGCATGTAGTCATAAAAAAAAATGTTACCGTTCCAACCCTTTGGAAAACTTTGTACACTTACTAAAATACTAGACCATTGTACTCATACACCATAAAAATGAAAACCAGAATAAAAAATAAAAACCGTCCCCACCAACGCTCATTGCGTCATCACTGCAAATGATAACCGAGTGAGTCATATGTAACGACCACGAGCAAAGTCTACTCTAATAACACATATATACTTCAACTCTGTAACTGTAGGCCCTAATAGTTTACGAGTTTTAAGCGGTGTCGAATCTTCGCCGAAGTGACACCCAACCCGGGATTAAAGACATTCATGATCCAGTACGAAATCCACGTCAAAAATGAAGCATATGTGTAAAAACCCGCAATATAAAAATATTTTAGTGTTGAGCGACTTCTACGTAATACCGAATTTTAAATCACTTTCTTGAAGAAAAAAAAAAACACCGGACTACACTACATTTTCCCCTTTTTCTGTGAGCCTGGCGGATTTTAAGGGGGGGGGGGGAAGCGTTGCCCCATGTCAGTAACGCATTAATCATACAGGTACCACTGTTAGAAGCTAAGGCAGCGGACTCGCGCGAGATTCTGGTACAGGGTTAATCAGAATGTGCTCCCGGTACTTCAGGTAAGAAGGGAGTATATATTTTTTTTCATCCAGAGGTGAAGCGGATGTAACTATGTGGTATCGGACCCCGTAGCGCGGTCGGCAATGCACCAGGTTTCTGTGCGGGGGCCATGGGTTCGAATCCCGGGTAAGACAGGGATGTAATAGGTGTCTAATCTTATCTTTGACGCTTACCCATACACCAACAATTACAACAAATAAAAGTGTACAATGGCTCAGGATCACATAAAAATAATACAACATGAAGCCATATTATTATTTTTTTTTTGGGGGGGGGGGGGGATATGGTTGGCACACTGGTATCTGTCAAACTTGCCAAACTGCTACTAATCATTTACAAAAAAAAAAAACTAAAACATAAAAAAGTGGTAAGGCACTTGACTAGAACACTGGAGGACCTGAGTTCTGATCGCCGATCAACCACACTGACTCAGGTTTCCCTGAATCACCCCAGGCAAATTCTGAGATGGTTTCTTACGATAGGCAGAAGCCTGATGCTGTTGTAACATGTCTGGTTCGTGTGAAATGCAGGTGAGTACATTGATGTGAAACAAAATAAAATAACAATATTTGTCAAACAGTAAAATTATTACTTTATATGTTAAAAATCCCAGAGAGTAGTATTTAATAGTTCCTCCTCGCGCAGGGTTCAGGGTGTGGTGTTGTGGTGCCGACCACCATCTTAGATTGTGACGTCATGGTGGCCATCTTGGATGACCGTGACCTTGACCTTTGACCTTGGCCTTGAATTTTACCTTTAAATTCTGCTAAAATCTGCCCAAAATCCCCCAAAATTCGCCAAAATCCCCCGTTTTGTTTTTGAAAAAAAAAAAATCCAACAAAAAATCTCAAAAAATTTAAAAAATAAAAAAGTTATTTTTTCAACGGAAAAATTCCCGTTTCGAAATTAAATTTCAAGTTTTTAGTTCTCAACAATACGATCACCTTGAAATGTCCCCATAGTTGCTTAAGAATCCATGTCTAAAGCCTCCCATAAGCCTCTGGTGGGGAGTTTTGACCTTGACCTTGGCGGCCATATTGGATTCTAGATATTTACACATTTCGTTACGGCTGCCATCTTGAAAATATTTATTTATTATCCGATTTTAATGAAAAAGAATTTAAATTTGTAAAAAATTTAATTAATAAAATTTTAATAAAGAATATATAAAACATACATTTACGACAGGGAGCTAGGATTCCTCGGTTCAAACACGGTTTGGGCAAAAAAAATGGCGGCCGATCCTTCCCCTAAGGTGGCTGCTGGCAGACTGACCCCACCACTTTTTATCATGGGATATATCTTATACCTCTCCCCCTTACCTCCCCTCCTGCAACTACGTTTGTTCTTAAAAAAATAATTTATTTTTTATCGTAATAGACCCCCCACCAACACTGCTGTTGTTGTTCCCCCACCCTTCCAAGAAAAAATGTTTACCCGTCCCTCCCACTCTTTAGCGACATTCCCACTCTACCCCCCTCATCAATAATTATTTTAGGGTATAAATACTGGCTGCCGGACCCGGGAAGAAATTCGGGAAAAATTCAAAAATTCATTAAATAAATTTACAATCAATATACTGATTGATCCGGTCAGTTCCTGTCCATGGTTAGATACTTGATCTAGTCAATATATTATTATTTTATGTAAAAATAATAATTGCAATAAATCATGTCCTTGGTTAGATACTTGATCGAGTCAATAAAGTTTTATTTTATTTTAAAAAATAATTGCAATAAATTATGTTCAAAATTCTTAAAGAGGTTAAAATCCTTTACTACCATCATCCTAGAAGCCATCATGTCCACCATCTTGGAAAATCGTAAATATTTAGCTATAACTCGGGAAAAAGTTCAAAATTCAATAAATAAATTTGCAGTCAAGAAACTGATTAATAATGTCGACTTAGGACCTTGGTACAATCCTGGATGATGAA